>NC_089597.1:125578383-125878383 GCF_019320115.1 Miscanthus floridulus
TGAATAGTACTAGTTCTGAAGCTAACCAGTTTTGAACTCACTGGATGTGATTGTATATATACCGTGATATTCTATGGACCTGATTCTATTATCGCCCATCGGTGGCCCCAGTAGCCACTGTAGCAGGGGTTGCCATGGCTCATCATCACACGTCACAACTGCATTTGCTGCACTCTCTGTTCAACATTAGTGTGAACAGCCTGCTTGGGAAGGAAAATAAATTATCTGTGCACAGATAAATGTAATCGCCGAGTTCGATCCGTTGATCATAACTGCTCAATGTGGCGACGATGCCCTGTTCGTGTGAACTTATCAGTCTGGCTGGCATGTATAAAAAAACCGATTGATAATTCTATATTCACTTTTCCCTTTATCTTGTTCTTCTATCATTCTATGTTTGCGCTTCTTAATTAGCCTTGTAGCCTCATACCACAGCCATGGCCCCATCGGCATCGAGAACCTTTGGTTGATATGAAGGGTCGGGGTTTGGTATTATTTACATGGTAACCAATTGCGAAGGTTTTTACCACTGCAGCACTCAAGGCTAGATTCAAGTTAGTGAGGATGCCACACAACCAATATTAGCCTCACACAAGGTGCGACAATCAGTCGTCTAACAACTTGTTCGCTTCAACTGCTTTACAACCATAGCTGCTGTTGGAACAGTAACATGAGAGAGCAGCTGCAGCAGCAGCAGCCGCACAATCTTTTTGCATTCCAAGGCCAAGGATGGGAAGGCGCAGTTGCCACCTGCATCCTAAATAATCTCTTGATCTCCTTAAGCATGATGTCTGGTGTTTGATTCAGAGCAAAAAAATATTATGTTTGTATGCCACCTGCATTCTAAATAGTCTCAAGTGAGCATGCAGTGATGAGCTAAGTGATTATGAAACAGTTAGTTACTGCTCTTTTGGTGCTTTGTGCTCAGAGTTGTAGCCTGCAGGTTCATGTTATTCTTCAGTGGCCTCTGCTAGGCGCGATAGCTGGGAGCACAGCTGATCTGCCCAAGACCCCCTTGTCCTGTGCAAGCACAACGTCGAAGCCATGGAGGAGGTCTTCAAGACCGCCAATGGCAACCACCCAAAGGATGCAAGTTTCAGAGTTCTGATAGCCGAGCACAGTTTAATCTGGAAAGTGCATTCATTATTTCTGCTTGACCATGTTCTGGCGTAAGCTTTTTACTCGATTTCCCTTACGTTTTCTTGGGCGACATTGTAAATGTTGGTTTAGTAAAGTTCTCTAGACTTTGGTCAAAATCAACTGTTTTTTGTGCATTTCTGCAGTACCTAGCCCTCGTTTAGTTTCACCAAATTCCCAACTTTGGCACTATGCAAAAAGAAGATTCCCCGTCATATCAAACTTGCGGTACTGTCGATGTTTTACCACCGGCAACCCGTCACGGGGTACCCGGGACGGTGATTTGTTCGGAGGGGTATCGGCGTTTGCAGGAACTCGATGGTAAACGCAGGGAGACAACGATTTATACTGGTTCGGTACGCCGGAAAATCACGGCGCCCTACGTCCAGTTTGGTGTGGATAGTATATTGCGCCCTGCGCTATTTGTTGTGTTGCGAGGTATGTTGTGGTTATGTGTGTAGCTCATGTGTGTGTTAGCTAGGTCTGCCGATCTAGGGACCCCTGCCCTCCTTTATATAGTCCAGGAGAGGCGGGAGTCCTAGTCGGTTACAAAGTAGAGATCCTAGTAGGATTACGTGTACTAGTCCTAGTAGGATTACATGAGGAGAATCCTATTTGGATTAAGTCTTCTTCTCTCTTCACCGTGGGGAACCTTATGGGTCCCGCATCGACAAGCCCCCGAGCATTTCATGATTGAGCTTCAAGGGCCGGGTTGTTGTAGACTTGTTCTGGGTTCTTTCTTGAAGCGAGATCTTGAGATGGTCTTCTTTGTCTTTTCTTCGGCTGATGTGCACTTTTGCACAAAAGTGCACTCAGTGAGTGTAGCCCCCGAGCCTCTTGCTTGTTGGGACAAGAAGCCAGAGGGTCCCTTTAGTCTTCTTGGTTGCTCCGAGTTCTTTTTCGGTGGGTGCAATTTTTCGTAAAAATTGCACTCACTGAGTGTAGCCCCCCGAGCCTCTTGCTTTTGCTTGCAAAAGTTGGAGGGTCCAGATTCTTGTCTTCAAAAATTTTTGGGGTTATGTATCCCGCAGCCCCCGAGCCTTCTCCGAGTACTTTTCTTTAGAATAGAAATCGGATGAAGGGTCTTGATGTGTTGTCGTTGTTGTAGTCTTGAGTACTTGTATTCTTGGTCTTTCATCCTTGAATTCGAGCCCCCGGGCGTAGTTGAAGCGAATGCTGAGCCCCCGAGCTTAGTGTTTGACTAAGCCGTGACGCTCTTCCGAGTTGTTTTTTATTTAACGAGGTCGCTTCTAGACTTCTCTGGTTCTTGATGTCCCTCTTCCAGGTTGTTTGCACTTCGTCCAGGTTCTTTCTGAATTTGTATGTACCTCATCCGGGTTGTTTTTTTTATCAATCCGGGTTCTTTCTAAAATGTTCTTCCAGGTTGTTTTTGATTCATCCGGGTTCTTTCTGATCTTGTCTTGGTTCTTGCCGCACCTCTTCCAGGTTGTTTGCACTTCGTCCAGGTCCTTTCTGAACTTGTATGTACCTCATCCGGGTTGTTTTCTGATCAATCCGGGTTCTTTCTGAAATGTTCTTCCAGGTTGTTTTTGATTCATCCGGGTTCTTTCTGATCTTGTCTTGGTTCTTGCCGTACCTCTTCCAGGTTGTTTGCACTTCGTCCAGGTCCTTTATGAACTTGTATGTACCTCATCCGGGTTGTTTTCTGATCAATCCGGGTTCTTTCTGAATTTGTCTTGGTACTTGCAGCACATCTTCGGGGTTGTTTGCGCTTCGTCCAGGTTCTTTCTAAACTTGTATGTACCTCATCCGGGTTGTTTTCTGATCAATCCGGGTTCTTTCTGAATTTGTCTTGGTACTTGCAGCACCTCTTCGGGGTTGTTTGCGCTTCGTCCAGGTTCTTTCTGAATTTGTATGTACCTCATTCGGGTTGTTTTCTGATCAATCCGGGTTGTTTCTGGACTAGCTCTCAGGAGCGTGTTTTCCTGATCGCATGGTACCGATGTAGCTCCCCTGCATGTTAAACATAAAAATATGTTGTAAATGACATTCCGGATATGAAGTGGGGAGCACGTCCCATATTTGAATAATCAATCAGGGGCGGGCCCCTGCATTATGAAATGCATATAAACTTTTTGCGTCTTGCTCTTGCTAGGCCATGCAAATTCCTCAGGTAGTGTCCTGTTACGTTTAAGCACTTGAATCTCTGGCGTATGGTTCAGAGGTTCATGACGTGACCATGTGAGCCTGGCACTCGGTTCGTGACCGTCCATGTGAGTAGACAAGCTTCACGGATTAAGGCGTATTCTACCTGAGGAATTCGGCGACCGTTAAGAGAAGACCTAGAGCACTATGTTTGCTCGTATGATGATTTTTTGTGTCTTCCCTTGCTAGGTCGGTTAATTTTCTGGGTAGTAGCCTGTTACGTTTAAGCACTTGAATCTCGCGTATGGTTCAGAGGTTCATTGACGTGACCACCCGTATGGTTCAGAGGTTCTTTGACGTGACCATCCGTATGGTTCAGAGGTTCATTGACGTGACCATCCAATCGAGAAAACAAGCTTCACGAATTAAGGCTTACTATCCGAGTAAATTAACAGCCGTTAAGGGAAGGTGATATGACCACAGAGACATACGAATAATATCCGAAATGTATTTTAAAAATTAAAAGCGTTACTTAGCTTGGTTCATGGCCGAGTTGTCGACGAAGCCGTGGCGGTCGTCGATGAAGCTGACTAGTCGGAGTTGATTCCGACTAGTTGTTGATCACGTGGAACCCGCCCTCGACTAGTTTTGTAGTCGAGATGAGTAGTCAAGTAGTCGATGGTGTGTTGGTGGTGCAGTGCATACTCGACAGAATTGTCTTCTGGTAGTATCTTGGAGTGCATGTAGCTGGTTAACAGCAAATTGAATTTGCAGCCGCGCATGGTAAGCGGCCCGATGCCCTGGGGCTTTGCCTCGGCCCGTGCGCAAGATGGCAGCTTTGATTTTTTTTTTTGACGTGGTCAGGACAGCTTTTCGCGGATTAAAACACCGATTGCTACTTGTCTTCGGAGTCCGATCGCGTCACAGTAATTGACTGGAATCCGGTCGTGAGATGCTGCCATGTAAATACGGAGCCGTACTGACAGAGGAACGTGTTGGGCTGCCATTTCTCGCGGACCTGTTGGTGTAGCCAGGCATTGCAGTAATACTCACGTACATTCTTGGCCTTCGTGCCATAATTTCTTCTCTATCGCTGGAGTAGCGTGCCTCGCCCCGGCTTCTACTCGGATTCCGAGTACTTCAACAGGATGAGGGACGACGGTGCAATGATGATGGATCCCGAACCAATTAGGACTCGATGCGCGATGATCCATCTTCGACTCTGCTTCGGATTTGACGCACGGCGAATTGCTGAATCAATTTGTAAAATTCAGCAACCACGCGGCGCCAGCGGATTGATTTTGATGATGTGGTCCTTCAGGCTCGCCCGATGATCAGGGCCGATGAGAGCCGCAGTGAGTCGTCGACGAGGGCCGCGAATATTGATCTTGAGGTCCTGTCGCCGAGAACGTGTTGTTGATCTTGAGGGTCGACGAGAGCTGCAGCGACTTGTCGATGAGGGCCAACAAGAGCCACAACAAATCTTTGATCTTGAGGTCCACCGAACTCTCAAACGCAAAGCGCCGAGAACCCCTACCTGGCGCGCCAGCTGTCGATGTTTTACCACCGGCAACCCGTCACGGGGTACCCGGGACGGTGATTTGTTCGGAGGGGTATCGGCGTTTGCAGGAACTCGATGGTAAACGCAGAGAGACAACGATTTATACTGGTTCGGTACACCGGAAAATCACAGCGCCCTACGTCCAGTTTGGTGTGGATAGTATATTGCGCCCTGCGCTATTTGTTGTGTTGCGAGGTATGTTGTGGTTATGTGTGTAGCTCATGTGTGTGTTAGCTAGGTCTGCCGATCTAGGGACCCCTGCCCTCCTTTATATAGTCCAGGAGAGGCGGGAGTCCTAGTCGGTTACAAAGTAGAGATCCTAGTAGGATTACGTGTACTAGTCCTAGTAGGATTACATGAGGAGAATCCTATTTGGATTAAGTCTTCTTCTCTCTTCACCGTGGGGAACCTTATGGGTCCCGCATCGACAGGTACATGCATGGGGTATTAAATGTTGACGAAATCAAAAATTAATTGCGCAATTTGGTTGTACTTTACGAGACGAACGTTTTGAGTCTAATTAGTCAACGATGGGACAATTATTACCAAATAAAAACGAAATGATACAGTGCGCTACAGTGTGCTACAGTGTTACAAATTCCGGCGGCGCCAAATCTGCCAACGAATAAACGGGGCCCTAATTACTACTCGTGCATAGGCCAGAAGTGCTCGAGATAGTACGTGCTACCAGTGGGGTGAAATGCACGGAGCACGCTAGCATCATCAAGGAGGTACTGCCGGAGATGCCGACAACAAGAGGACGTGCTCGTCGGCTCGTCGCCATCTGAGACCTCACCATGTAAAAAATCCGGATTCCTCCCGTGCATCGTCAGCCACTTCTTCCTGAGATGGGAACTTAGCAACTACGAGTCTGTTTGGGCAGAGATTCACCACGGGAAGGGTAAATCTAGATCTAGAATTCACTATGGATCAGATCCATCGTAGATATGAGATCCATCCTGGATTTACTATGGAACTGTTTGGTAAAACAGCAGCTCCAGATCCACAAAAATGTGGTTTTGGTGTTTTGCCCTTATGGTTGACCCCACGTGTCCTTGTCTCAGAAAAAAAAGGATCCGGTTCATCTTCTGATTTTTGCCTTCTTCCTCTCAAAATCCGGTGAGCACCTCCATAGAGGGTCACCGTTGTGGCAGAACCGTAATTTAATCTAATCTCAAGTGTACTTATTAGCCATTTGACACTAATTACACAAGAGATCAAGTTAAACCTGGTAGTCTGTCGAGTCCACCAGAAGGGAAAACTTGAATAACCACGTTTTTATCAGGATCATAAATAAGTGAATAAAGCTTACAACATTTTTAACAATTTCGTACATCATAATGTTACAAAAAAAACAGAGTTATTACAAAACAGATTTCATGAAAGCAGCAGAAGAAAGGTCATTTTACAAAAACTGCGGAAGTTAAACAATTTGAATATTGAAGTAGAAGTAGAGATGTAAGAATAAACTTCAACAATCTCAATGACAAAGGAAGCCTCGCTGAGCCCTCCAGGAGGTATCCACACACAACAACAGTTAGCTCCAGCATCCACCTGCTACCTGCAACGGGGGGAATAAAACCCTAAGTACACAATGTACTCTGTAAGACTTACCGACTAGGTGGGAGTAGTCTCTCGACTCTTAAAAATATGCCGGGGCTATTTGGCTAGCTATTTAGTTGTTTTGCAGAAAAGCGTTACTAATACTGCATCCTTATATTCAAAGTTTTAGCAGTCACATCAAGTTTATTCCTTAATCATTCTAGGTAAGTACCTGAACTACTTTCAAGCATGTGATAAGCAATCATAATATTTTTCATCATCCGGCAGAAACCTCATCATCTTCATGTTCCAGTTATATTAACTACGATGATAGTGAAATGACAAGTGGTATCCATATCAAGGAGGGCGACGATTGCAATCGATGTACATCCAGCTGGGCAATCCCAAACACACGCCCGTACTTCTCTCGACAGAGCATGTGCAAGGCAACCATTCCAACCATATGACCAAGGCCCGAAATGACCTGACCACCCCGAAGAACCCACCCTTTGAGGCCCGTCCCACGAATAGGCGACAGTTTTCCCCCTCATAAGTATGGTCCATAGACATTCTCCTCCCAAAAACAGCCGCTAGAATGGCCAGAGAAACACTTTGGTGAATGTTTTGTGTACCTTGCTCATAAGGAAGTCAACGAACGGTCCTTAATCGACACAGGCGGGAAAACGGGTGCCCAGAGCCCGGCCCTGCGGCACCCACCAACCATTCAGAAAATCCATTTTTCCTCTTCTCGCCCGGTCTCTAATTATAATCCATCTCCAAAACCATGTGATAGCAGTAACAGTATAACCAGAACCTAATTTATCGCGAGTGACAACCCATCACTCGACTTCTACCATAAGTCCTATAGCATGGCATATTACACGATCCTATCATACTAGTATGACTCATATGATAATATATTTATGCAGGTGGGTTTCAGACAACTCCTGCAACTTAATGCACACATATAGTAATAAAGTGCTTGAAAAATAGGGGTTATGCACCGGGGCTTGTCTGGGTAACTTATTAACACTAAGTTAGTTGGCTCCATCTCTCGTCGCGCTCCTGCGCATGGCCCTGTGGGATCCGGCCACCGCTGGCAGCTCAGGTCGTGCAGGAGCCGGCCCTGTGGGAGCCCGTCGCCAGGGTGCCGCGACGCTGGCCGCTCCCCTAGCCACGAGGCCGGCTAGGGGCCTGCGCTGCCGGCCAGGGGGGCGCGAGGCTTCGACGGGAAGGAGACGGGCGACGGCCATCACGGGCTCACCGGAGTAGGTCGAGGGGGTGGAGGAGGTCGAGGGGGTCCGGATCTAGACCTGGTAATCACGGGCTTGCCGGAGTAGCTGAACAGAGGGAGGAGGTGAACGGAGGGAGGAGGGGGCAGTGCGGCCTTCCTAATGGCCGCGACGGGAAGGTGACGGGTTGTCGGGCTCCCGTGTACGCGAAAAAGGAGACGAGGAAACAAAACAAAAAAAAAACGAATCGGTATGGGAAGGGAGGTGTGTAACCGGTGGCAAAGGTGGGTAATTTCCATCCAAATCCACGAGAAGGTATGAAAGGTCCATTTGTGGAGCACCCCTTGAGGAGATCCACAAAATGGTGAATCCAGCCCTCAGATTCACCATTCACCATTTTGGTGAATCTGAATTTGGTGGATCTAGACTGTTTGAGAAATATTTTGGTGGATCCAAGCTAATAAATCTAAATCTAGTGAATCTGAATCCCTGCCAAACCTGCCTTATCTATCACACTACGGACGAAGCCAAGGCCAGTGATCTCACGGTGGGATCTCGATACGGTATTGGCCAGGCCAGCAATTTTTTGAACAACAGTAGGGTGTGCATTGTGCAGCGGCATGTAGGGTCTGTTTTGTTTGGATTGAATCCTCCCAGGCAGCCATAACAGCCTAGGCATCCAAAATCGGACGCCCGCCAGACACGTCTGCCTGGGAAGAAAGCAAACACGCACTTACAAACTTAGTACAGTCCTAATATATGCCTACATTGGGTAAAGAAAAATTTGCCTCTAAGGGCACAATGCTCTCACATTATGCACCACAAGATTCGTACTGAGATTCGTGCCCAGCAGGAGAGAGACAATCGCGTACATTGTCAATCCTTTGATTATAAGTTACCAGTACAAAGTATGCAAAAGAAATGGAGTTGACTTGTATTTAAGCTTGCTTGCACCTAAAGGTTTTTGCATGAAGCGTTTCACAATTTTACATATATATATATATACACACACAAGAAGACGGGATTCCTTTGGATGGTAAAAAAGGGCAGATTAGTAGTATAACTGAAGTTTAATTCGGTGGTAGAAAAAATAAAAAATGTCCTTATGTTTAAATCTGCACTGAAAACAGAAATTGACATTTACTTGGACATCAGGACCATATGACCATACGAAGTAAGGGATTAATTTAGGGTCACTAACAGTTGTTTGAAAGAGAATCATTATTTTGTGTGCCATTAACTAGTACTATTCCTTAGAGAGACGTTGCACAAATGAACCGTTGAGACACAGCCATCAAATGATAAGATGATAATTACCCTGTTCACTTGGCTGATAAGCCCTGTTGGCTAATTTGTTGTGAGAGAAAAATATTGTTCATTAGCTGAAAAAGTATGACTTATAAGCCAAGCAAATAGAGCGAATGACTGCATCTGCTGAAATTTGGTGAAATTAACATAGAGGTAAAAGCTTTCTCTTTCAGAATAAAGAAAATGCATGGTTGCATTAAGTAGATTGATAAGAAAGAACATAAGCAGAGGAATTGACGACTCCATCCTACTCGATGTTCCTGATTTGAATTTATCCAATTTTGTAGAGCAGGAGTTGATCCAGCTCAAGAACAGAGCAGAAAATGGGAAGCAACAGGAACAATAACACAGGGAACATCTTCAGATGAACCCCCAACCCACATGGGCAATTCAGTTTCAATCATAGACGAATCACCAAGAACAGAAGAAGAATCCACTTTATTATTCATTCACAGATGAGAAATTCATTAATGTTTTTGAATCATGTAATAATCCATGACCACAATCAGTTTAACCGTCACCATATGCACATTTGGCAAAGAACAGAAGAGCAGTAGTAGTATATTCGCAATTTGGCAAGAACAGAAGAGCAGTAGTAGTATATACACATACACACCACCGACAGAGGATGGGCGAGTCTTATTCGCAATTTGGCATTGAATTCCCAAATCGACGAGATTTCAATTCCCAAATCGACGAGATGGGATTGGATGGGGAATCAGATCTCCTCCACCACGATCCAGTCCTCCTCGCCGTCGGAGAACTCCACCGCGATGGTGACGCCGACCATGCAGAACCCCATGTCGTCGTCGTCGTCTTCCTCCTCCTCGTCATCCCCATCTTCCTTGTCATCCAGCAGCAGTCCCTGCTCTCCAATTGCTTGAATCTCTCCTACATCATCTACGTCAGTATCACGCGCCGCCGGATCAGGATCAACCTCTTGGCCACCAGCGTCGGTGTCGGCGTGGCGGCCGACGAAGAGGTCGTAGAGGTCAGAGAGCCCGGCGTCGTTTGCTCCGATCCCGCCGCCTTCGTCGGCGCCGTCCTCCTCCTCCTCGTGCCAGCTGTTGCCGCTTCCGCCGGCCAGGTACGCCAGCAGGGAGGAGGCGGACTTGCCCCTGTACTCGGGGACGCCTTGGCCCTGGTCGACGACGCGCCAGGACACGAGGCGGTGGTTGAGCGCGACGTCGCAGGCGCGGAGCTTGTGCGCGCCCTTGGCCTTGTCCCGCGCCTTGGTGACGGGGTGCGCGTGGCACCCCGCGCACCGGGGCCGCCGGCACTTGCCCGTGCTCCTCGACGCGTTCGTCGGCTTCCCCGCCGCCTTCTCCGTCGCCGCCACCGCCACCGCCACCGGCTCCGCCGCCGCCTCGGCGTCGGCGGCGGCGGTCTTCAGCACCTTGCTGCGGCTGATCCGGACTGTGCCGTGCTGCCGCCCTTCCCTCTTCATCGTCCGGCTTGGGTTGCGGGTTTCTTGGGGGGAGAGGTTGTTGTTTGGTTGGAGAAGAAAGAGGGCCGAGGAACGAGGAGGTTTGGAGATGGTTGGAAAATGGCAATGGCAACTATACAAGCAAGGGGAAGGGGAAAGGGGAGAGGGGGAGGACCATGCGCGTGTGTGGTTGGCCAAGTGTGTGGGAGTCGCCAAGGGGAAGGCGGACCATGGCCGGTGCGGTGCGGTGCCGGCGGGTGGCTGGGGACTTCTTGGGATAGAAGTAGACGTAGAAGTGGTGGGCAAGCAAGATTCACTTGCTGCCAGCGGCATCTGCATGCTATCCCCGTCTCCCGTGTGCACCGGATCAGGAGGATCGTGCATCGTTGGGTCAGGAAGCCAAATCAAATGGGAGGTCAAGGTCAAGGAAGCTAATTCTATTCCGCGCTGCACTAATAATAAAATAATAATACAAAAAAGGGAACTAATAATTGTATTCTAGAGGGATATACCTACGCGGTTGCTTGGGGGAATGGATGATCCAAACTGCAAAGGAATATGATCTGCGACTGCGATCAAAAGGCATGCACGGAACCCTTGTGATAAGAATGGAGATTTCAGGGAGGGAAGGAAATGATCTTTGAGACAGCAGTTCAAAAAAATATTTATTAAACCCAAGGCCTACGGACTATAAACATGGCAACTGTATTTCCTCCCTAAGATAGGAATAGTACTTGCAGCCAGGTGAAGAAGTGTTTTGTTTGCTAGGTCCGTTCGTTTCGCTGAGAAAACAAGCCGAAATACTGTTTCAGTTGATTTGTTGTGAGAGAAAAATATTTTTCTAGCTGAAAAAATAAACTGAAAAGTACAGATTATAAGAGAATCGAACGTGGCAACGGGTTCACAGTCCACACACCGACACACGGATATTCACGACGCACCTTTGCAGAGATGCTCAAAGGCTAAAGTTGTGTAATATACAAAGCCAGTACATGGTTCTTTTATATAAAAAAAAAGAAGAAGAAAAGAAAAAGGTTCAGGTTTTGTAACAATTCAATTGAAAACAGGGTTACGATCAGCACAATATGAAGCCCGTCTTAAACTGACACCGACAGTAGAGTGAAACTCCTTACAAGCAAAGTCGCTAATCTAATACAAGCAACCCTATGTTCTGATCCCTACGACAATGGAGAATGGACAGCCACAAGGTCCTGACACGATCTTGCTTGGAGGAATTCAGCCTCCTCGGCAGGCACGGCACCTGTCCGAGGAATGGACAGAATTCCACCCTTCCTTCTTCTCTTCGTCCCGTGCCGCAAGGCAATTCCTAGGCCCCTCTGCATGCAATGTAACTTCCCTTGTGGAATTCGAGCAGGCTTCCCAAGCAACCGGCGACGCACCCTCTGACCTCTGTGTTTCTGACTGTATGTATCTGGGTGCCACAGCAGTCAGAGGAGGAGAGCTCTCCTTCCGTTACCAGCGGTATCGCCGACTTGCCCATGCAGTCCGGCATCTCATGTTCAGCAGGCAATCAACTTTCGCCTTCACGCTTGCTTCAAACTGATTTGGCATATACCTAGCCCCTAAAAAAATTACAATTTTGGTTCCGGTCAAAAATCAATTATCTTAAATTTGTGAAAGGGTATGTAGCCTAACCCAGAGTCTCAGTAGCACACTGGGCTCGACTCCCCATGAAAACGAAAATTAAATTTCAGAATTTAACAGCGTTGTGCGTGGCACCATGCACCATGGCATTATTTATAGCGGGGAGAGCGCAATCTTGTACTCCTTCACACAATCTTGTACTCTTTCATGTTTCCTAACGTACAGTTTTACAGTTTTAACAATCTTGTAGTCTTTCAGGTTTCCTAACGTACAGTTTTAGTTATGACTATTTCAACTGGTTAGTTTCTTCGCATGGCTGATTAAACTTTTCTTTCCTTCCATAAATATTTTTCTTCTTTAAAAAAACTCTAAAATATATTTTCTTTTCTTCCATGTCAGTTTCTTAATTTCTCAGTTTCCTTACATGAACGCCTATAAATATCTCTGATTGATTCATACTCTTGATTAGCTTTTTTTACATGGGTAACCTTAATAAACAACTAATAAAAAATCAAAGGGTAACCTTAATAAACAACTAATAAAAAATCGAAAAGTCCACATGATAGGAATGCAGTATCTTTTTTCTTTAATAGTACAGTACATATATCTTTATTTAAGGACATGACGCACAAACAAAAATAACCTCGCAGTTGAAGGCATCCTAGCTCTGTTCGTTTCTCTTATAATCCGTACTTTTTAGTTTTTTTTTTCAGTCAGAACAGTATTTCGGTTTATTTTTTCAGCGAAACGAACGTGCCCTGGATTCATTACCGTCGTGCGGCATACGCGTGGCCTGGTTGTCACCAGGGGTGTATACAGTATGTGGAGCCGCCGCGTGTCAGTGTCACCTTCGTTGTGATCGAATAATCGAACTAACTGGCAAGCCCAAGTATATATATATATGTATGCATGTAACGGCCATCTTGTATCGTATTGTATTTGTAGCTGCAGGGATACGATGAGTCGATGACGCGGATCGATCGGATTTGAAGCGCGCAGCATTGTACAGGGTGTAGTACGTGAACGAGGGCTGATCGAAAAAATGGCTGATGCTAATTTGTAGTGAGAAAAAAACACTATTATTTCGTTAAAACGGTACGGCTGATAAATTCGAGTGAACAGGGCCGAGATCGACGACCATGCATTAATTGATGCACATGCCTCTGTTTATGCCGGTTTTGTGTAGTACTCCTACGTACATAGCTGTCTCTAAAACGAGATCGACCATGCATGTGGTGTGTGCCTCCCTACGTGTGACGTGCATGTGTGCAAGAATTCTACGGCTTGCATTGCATTGCTGGCCGTTACATTTCCACCCCCGATCCCTGCACAACAGAAACAAAACAACCTCGATCGCGTCTCAAACAAACTGGAACAGAGACAGATCAGCGCTGCGGGGGATATGCACACATATATACCGCATAATAAAAGCTGGAAGAGCATGCATCATCTCTGAGCAGAAGCAGAACCATTGTCCCACACCCCGATTCCCAAGAGAAAACCCAGCCAGAGCCAGTAGTGCACTGTGCGCAGCGCCACCGCCGAACTGCTATGTCAACGACGATCTTGCCGGCGCTCCTGTCCCCACCGGCGGCTCTCCTGCCCCCGACGGCGGCGATCTGCTCGGTGACGGTCGTCGTCCGCCAGCGCGACTCCACGGGCGAGCGGTTGGGCGGCTTCGTGTTCCTCGGGTTGGTCCTCGTCGCCCTCCTGGTGAGGTGGCTGTTTGGATTGTATCTGAGGGCGCAGCAGGCCGCGGCCGCGGCACCAGCACCGGTAGCGGAGGCAGCAGCGCATGTCACCCTACGAGCAGCTCTCTTGGCCTTTCTACTCGTAGCCTCTGGCGCCGATGCATCTCCAAGGACCCCGGAGGATTTTGGTCGTCATCAGAAGTTGCATTCGCTCCAGAGGTTTTTAGCCGACCCGACCTACGTGAGTTCATATCCATCCATCGTACCATTATTCTAAATTCCTGTTACCGGTACTGTGCTTGTTGAGCTAGCTCTGCATTTGTTGCATAACTTAGTTCGCGTTCCATGGAGCTGAGGCCACACCGGATGGCTACTACGGGTTCATCGCCACGCTGGACGTGTACGGCTTCCCAGAGCTGAAGCACGGACAAGGCACCGCGGGCTCAGTCTGGGTCGTGGATGAAGGGGACGGTGCACAGGCAAATGCCAAAGCCATTATCATCGGCTGGAATGTTCTGCCAGCTCTGTACGGCGATTCGCGCACGCATTTCTTTACTTCCTGGACAGCAAGTCCTCACTCTCCGTCTCTTAGTAGAAAGATATTATATATGCATGTATCATATCGGTGTGCAATGGTGTTCAATACTGATACTGTACGAGTGTACGTACTTTCTTTGGTTGCAGGATGACGGGTTTACGCCTGAACACCAAGTGCGCCGGATTCCAGCCGGAGAAAGGCGCAGCCATAGCTCCCGGCGACGTCATCCAGAACGTCTCCACTCCCAAGGGCGGCGGCACCAAGCAAAACCTGAGCCTTAAGATCGTCAAGCAGGGCGGCGCGTCGGGCGACTGGGTGGTGCACGCGGGCCTGAACCGTGAGCCGGCGCCCATATCGGCCGCTTCCCCAGGTCGCTCTTCACGGGAGGCTTCGCGGAGAAGGCGGCGGCCGTGCGGTTCGGCGGCATGGTGACCGCGGACAATCCGCCGGCGCCCATGGGCAGCGGCTACCTGCCTGGGGCGTCCGCCGCGTCCGTGACCGGCGTCCAGCTCGTCGGCCCCGACGGGCGTGCGTCGCCGGTGACGTCGGACCTGCCCAAGCTGGAGAGCAGGCCCGAGGCGTACGCCGTCAGCCCCGTGGAGAATGGCAGCTTCTTCTACGGAGGACCGGCCAAGGAGACCGCGGCCCGTGCGCGATCGATCCATCCATCGAGGTTGTTGGTTGTGAAATGCCTGCGCGTGCGTGCAGTGGGCGAAATCAAAATGTACGAGTTTAATTAAAGCACGGTGTAACAAATAAATTGAAATGCACTTCCTAGATGACACAAGCAAAAAATTCTCAAGGCGATACACATGGCAAGTCGACGTATGTACTATGTCGGTCCGAATCTGTCCTAACGAAAAAAAAAACAATGAAATTGAATATTTGACATGTGTGAGCACAAAGGTAATACGTAGGCCTCCTTTGGAATGCTATAAATTTGACACGGTTCATTTTCACACGACCGAAGAGGGCTGGGATTCGCTCAAACACATGGATAAGGAATTGGATATTGGGCCTTGGCCCTTGGGCTGGCGGGTCGGGCTTCAGCTGGTGGGTCGGGCTGTTTGTTCAGCTGTCATGAGTTATGTGTGTCATGGGTCGGATTTCAACAGAATTCTGAACATGTTGGCTGTTGCTCGTCTCCTACCTCGCGCTCGCGGAACCAGTCGCATCCTTCCAATCCTTGTTCTGTTCTTGCTGCTCCATTCCCAAAATCTCCATTCAGTTTAGCCGCTTGTTATCGAGTGTGTAACACGCCGCTGGCGGCCTCTCACCGGAGGGCGAGAGAAGCAGCCGAACCTGGGCACCATATCCCACGCACGCGGTAATGTCGTCCCGTGCCCGCATCTCCTCTCCGCCGTCTTCACCCCCGCCGCTTCCTCCTCGCCGTCACCGCGCGCTCCCCACCTCGCCCTCGCCGCCGCCACAGAGCGCGTGAGGTCAGGGACGTTCCGCCCTGAGGAGGCACACCACCTGTTCGGCGAATTGCTGCGTCAAGCTACCCCCATCCCCGAGCGCGCGCTGAACGGATTCCTCGCCGCGCTCGCATGTGCGCCATCCTCCGCTGCCTGTAGAGATGGCCCTGTCCTTGCCGCCTCACTCTTCAACACCACGTCTCGAGCTGATGGCCCGCAGGTGCTGTCCCCTACATTCTGCACCTATGGCATCCTCATGGACTGCTGCACCCAAGCGCACCGCCCGGAGCTAACGCTGGCCTTCTTCGGCCAGCTCCTCAAGACAGGCTTGGGAGTCGATACCATCATCATCTCAAGGGCCTTTGTGAAGCAAAGCGGACAGACGAGGCTTTGGGCATCCTTCTCCACAGAATGTCTGAGTTGGGCTGTGTGCCTGATGTTTTCTCGTACTGCATACTTCTGAAGAGCCTCTGCAACGACGGAAAGAGTGGCCAGGCAGATGAATTGCTACGGATGATGGCTGAAAGGGGACCTGTCTGCTCGCCCGCCGTGGTTGCATATAATACGGTCATCGATGGCTTCTTTAAGGAGGGCAATGTTGATAAAGCATGTGATCTATTCAATGAAATGATGCAGCGGGGCATTTCTGTTGAATACATAGAGTACCTCTAGGAGTAGATTCGGGGCAAAGCCTCTTACTTAGATGGGGAAATAGTTGTTGTACCTTGGGATGAGTCACCCTTTCGGTACATGGCCACCGGTGTCGTGGCAGCTCCGGCGTAGACGCCGGTACCGCGGCGTTGTAGTGGCAATGCAGTGGATGTCCAGTGGCCCAGTGGTGACCCTGCAGGGGCGACGGCGGAGTCGATGGGCTTCCCGTCGCTGGCAGCACTCCTTTGATCGGATTAGGTTTACTGTGGTGGTTCACGGCGGCTCATACCAACCTCGTAGTTAGAGCCGTGATCCCCATCAACCATATTAGGGTATGCCAGGGGCCCATCAACCGTATTAGGGTTGGGCGCCCCCGATCAGGGCGCAGAGACAAGGGCCCAATAGGCTGGTGGAGATCAACTAACAATTTCACCTAATCTATTGACATATAACTCCATTGCTCATGCAATGTGTAAGGCAAGAGCAGTGGACAGGGCAGAGGCCGTCCTTCGACAAATGGTTGATAAAGATGTTCAGCCAGATCGCAGGATGTATAATAACTTGATCTATGGATATTCCTCTATGGGCCAGTGGAGGGAGGCAGTGAGGGTATTTAAAGAGATGACAAGTCAGGGCATCTTACCAAATGTTGTTACTTCGAGCATGTTAATGGCTTCCCTCTGCAAGTATGGAAAAATCAAGGATGCTAGAGATGTGTTTGACTCAATGGCAATGAAGGGCCTAAAACCTGATATTGTCTCCTACGGTCCTACCTAATTATGCTCAACGGGTACACTACTAAAGGATGCCTAGTTGATATGACAGGTCTCTTCAATTTGATGCTAGGAGACAGTATTGCACCTGACATCCATATTTTCAATGTGCTAATCAAGGCATATGCTAACTTTGGAATGCTAGATAGGGCTATGGTTATCTTCAATGAAATGAGCGAGCAAGGAGTGAAACTGTGATGTGGTAACCTATTCAACAGTGATTGCTGCGCTTTGCAGAATTGGTAAGATGGATGATGCTGTGGAAAAATTTAATCAGATGATTGATCAAGGAGTAGCACCCAATATGTGTACTTACTGTTGCCTGATTCAAGGTTTTTGTATTCATGGTGGTTTTGCTGAAAGCCAAGGAATTGGTTTTGGAAATGATGAAGAAAGGTATGCGTCCTAACACTGTTTTCTTCAGTTCAATAATAAACAACCTTTGCAAACAAGGAAGAGTAATGGATGCACAAAATATATTTGACTTAACTGTAAATATTGGTCTGCATCCTACTGTTTGGGAGTATAGTATGCTGATGGATGGGTACTGTCTAGTTGGCAAGATGAAGAAAGCATTAAGAGTATTTGATGCTATGGTGTCAGCTGGCATTGAACCAAATGATGTAGTGTATGGTACACATGTTAATGGCTATTGTAAAGTTGGAAGGATCGATGAAGGGTTGAGTCTTTTCAGAGAAATTTTGCATAAGGGAATAAAGCCTTCAACTAGTTTATACAACATCATACTTCATGGGTTATTTCAGGCTGGGAGAACAGTTCCTGCAAAGGTGAAATTTCATGAAATGATTGAAAGTGGAATCGCAATGGACACATATACTTACAACATAGTTCTTGGTGGACTTTCTAAAAACAACTGCTCTGATGAAGCAATCTTGCTTTTCAAAGAACTACATGCAATGAATGTAAAGATTGATATCACAACTCTCAATATCATGATAGCTGGAATGTTTCAAATCAGGAGAGTTGAAGAAGCCAAGGATCTGTTTGCTTCAATCTCAGGAAATGGACTGGTACCTTGTGTTGTAACTTACACTGTAATGATGACAAATCTTATAAAAGAAGGATTGATGGAAGAGGCAGACGATATGTTTTCATCCATGGAGAATTCTGGTTGTGATCCTGACTCTCGATTGCTGAATCATGTGGTTAGGGAATTACTAGAGAAAGATGAAATAGTCAGGGCTGGAACTTACCTGTCCAAAATTGACGAGAGAAATTTCTCAGTTGAACATTCAACCACAACATTGCTGATTGATCTCTTCTCAAGCAATAGGACTTGTCGGGAACACATAAGATTTCTCCCTGCAAAGGTATCATTCTCTTGGAGGGGCCAACCCGTATTGATTGTTAGTAAATCTTACAAGGAAGCATAGATCTCAAAAAAAAAAACTTCTTGACTTGCTGTTTTCACCTAGGAAATTGCTGCAAGTTAAAAGTCATGTAGATGTGAGATTTTCTCTCGTAGCATTAGCATATTTATCATGGCGGTTAATACAACTGATGTTGTACTTATGAAGAATGACTTCTGAATTCTGACATAGAATGTAGCTCTTGTGATCATACGAGGCATGATATAATGAATATTTTTGGAATCAGTCCTTTCATGCACCTGCCACTGGTAGGATAAATGTGATCTTATCTAAAACAGTTAGTTCACTTAATGTGCATGTTTTCTTGGAAGATTTCTTCTCATTTGACATGCTTGATATTCAGATGTTATTTTACTTTTGATTCAACAATTCTTGTACCGAATGTTCAGGTGGCCTGATGACGGAGTGTTTGATGTTTAAGGGCATATTCGCTCGGCGGATCGCCCAGCATTATTGATGTTTTACTCTCCAACTGTGTGCTTTCCGTACACAACTGAAGTGTGATTCTCTCTTGTAGCATGTTTTGTCATGGCTGTTAACACAACCGATGCTGCAGTTATGAGGAATGAGATTGTGACTGCTGAATTCTGATGGAGAATGTAGCATGCGTTGCCGCGTTGGTGAGCTCTCTTGGCGACCTGGCTGAGCTGCCGAGCTCGTCATGTCATGGCGCTTGGGTTCTCTTCTCGATGATCATGGCGCAGAACAGAAGCAGCTCTCGGGCTGCAGTCGGACGGAGGAGCTTGGGGTCTCTGCTCATGACGCAAAACAGAGCACCTGAGGATCAAGCGGGCAGCTCTCGAGCTGGAGTCGGACGGAGGAGCTTGGGGTCTCTGCTCATGACGCAAAACAGAGCACCTGAGGATCAAGCGTGTTGGTGCCAGGCGCTGCCTCGAGTTGCGGATACGATTTTAGTCAATTTTTGACCGATCAAATGAACTAGGATGGCCAAATACAAAATTTAGCACCGGAGCAAATTTGGTCAAAATAGCTAAAAATTTGGCTTTGTATTATTCTCTGAAACATACTGTATGGGTTAGCAACCAAACACAGCAAAGGTACGGTGCCGTTTTTACATTAAAATTAAAGGACCAGATGTTAAATTTGTGAACTTATATTGTTTTAGTAGGGTGATGACATGCTGAAATCATCGGGTCACGGCGAAGGATTATTGTAGTGGGATGTCTTATCTGCAAACAATTGGACTTCAACGTAGTATTAGTTAGTGGTGGGGAGAAACAATTGGACTTCAACGTAAGTTGTACAGAATCGTTGTTCAGGGGTTGTACAGGTTTTAGTATTAAGTATTTGCAATCTCTGGCGATGTAATCTCTGGCATGTGGCGCTCTGGCGTGTAGGGGGATGTGAGGCTTCAGAGCTAGGAAATCCTCCTCCGGAACAACCTCCGCCATGATCCAAGCACCCTGGGGGTCACTGCTTCATACACAATGTCCACCCAACACAAACTAAGGATGCATTTGCTCTGCAACAAACTTAAAGCTAACATAATAGCATAGACAGTTCCATGCACACAAAAGCCAGAACAATCACGACGCAGAGCGGTAAGGAGAATATTTGATTCCAAACAACATATTAAATTCTCACATAAACTGGAACAGGTCGCTTGTAACAATTACCAAGAGTTCTTCACGTTCACAGGACAGCAAAATTAGCTACCACGATAGGACCAAACCACCACAGCTTATGGGAGCGAAATGACACAACTCTAGTCGAACAGGGAGAATCCCATGTCGTCGTCGCTCTCTTCCTTCTCCTCTTCCTTCTTCTCCTCCTTGGGAGCCTCAGCCGCGGCACCACTTGATGCGGCGGCGGCACTGCCACCGGCGCTAACCAACATTGCACCGCCACCGACAGCACCGACGATCACCTGCCAAGATCAAGTATTGAACATCAGGATGTGTTGATGATGGACAAGACTACAGATATGATTCAAGCAAAACATATACAAAGCAAAGATATCTAATCATCATCAACATTACTAACACGTTCAATGGTTTCTTGATTTCAAAAACACACAGGTAACATTGCCATTAAGTGTCAAGCAATTATAAATAAAAAACTATACTGCCAGCAAAAGTACCTATCCTACCAGGCTACCACATACAGATACATGTTTGGGTGAATCCTAGAACTTTCACAATGTTGCTTACAATCAGACAGAACACACAGGTTTCAAGCATAGCGGTTTGTTACATCAAAACTCTTCAATCTATAGTTTTATACCAACAAGACAAATAGATCATCAACAGCCCAACACTAAGCTGCTATGCCATACAACATCCGGTACTCTAGCCGATAATATCAACCGACAATCCTATTGCTCTATAGGGGCGATCAGAAAGTGCAATCGACCTAATACAGACACCTTCGCATCTACATCTAAATCTATATACTGTATAAACGTTAGATCCAGGGGGGTCGGGAGGGCGGCGTCGACGAGCAGACCTGGAAGACGGCGGAGGTGGGGGTGACCATGGAGAAGGACGACTGAACGCCGGAGGAGGAGTCGGCCGCGGATGCAGCAGCTACGAGGGCGCGCTGCAGCGCGTAGGGGGTGGCGGCGGAGGCCTCGATCTCGCCGGAGTGCTGCTTGGCAGTCCACTCGCCGCCGGAGTTGCGGCACACGAAGGTGTAGACGCCCATGTCGCTGGTTCCTGCGTGCGCGGCGGCGAGGGAGGAGGAAGGGGGGCGGAGGCTTTGGGGATTTGGGAGGCTGCTGGGGCGAAACCCTAGCGGTGGGTGGGTTTGTGTAGTGGTTCCGTGGGCCCGTGCTGGTCCGGGAAGAGCCCGTGAACCGTGTTGGGTCGGGTCCTCATGGGTGTGCTGTACCATGATTATTTGGGCTTAGTTCGTTTAATACTTGGCCCAACATCAAGGAAACGCACAACTCAACTTTCATGATCATGCGATTTTCCCCTTTATATAAAAACATATTTTTGTCCTCCCTTATAACTTTTAAAACTGTTTTTTTTTTGCACCTGAGCGGTTTTGGACAACGATTTTATTCAATGTGGCACCACATCAGCTACTAGGAGCTAAATCGGACTTCGTTAAGTTTTTTTTCGGTTAACTTGGACTACATATATTGTTTTTGTACAATTTCTTTTTCATAGGAAAAAATTATTATAATTAAAAATCCTAAAATCCAAAGTCTTACAAAAATTATAGATAATTTGTTTTAGCTCAAAAAAATATGGAATCAAATTCATATTTTGCTAAAATCACGCTTCATCTTATGATGCTTATCTTCGAATTATTTGAATCTTCTATGACTATTTTTGTGTTTGTTTGTAACTAGATGCTCTTCCTATCTATAACTAGTCAATGTTGATCACCTGAATAACATAGAAGGCGAAGTGACATGGACTCTTCTCGCTGACAAATGCTCTCGTTATCTATTATTTTTCTAGTTTTCCTCAAATTGTTTTGTATTACTTTTTTTGGATTGACACAGGTGGAACATGTTATCCACACTCCGCACTCCATGCTTTTCACACTAAGATGATCATATATAGAATCAAGTGACACTTGTGTTGATACTAAATAGGATCAGGTATGATATAGTTGCATGGCAATTGTGTTGTCGCCAAAGTAACTTATACCATTACATAGTCCGAGCCTTCAATGGAGACTAATTACAACAGATAATAAGGTCTACCAGTAAATAAACAACAAAATGAGTCCATATAAGACTCAAATAGTTCCAAGTTAGTTACTATAAGATATAGCATGACTTTAGGAAACTTATGAAACTGGTTTTAAAAATTTATAAGCTAAAATAATTTTTCTTTGATTAAACCAGATTCTAGAAATTTAGGTTTTTTATTTTTTCTAGGGAAAGATATTTGGATATTTCTTTGAAGATATTTATAGTCCTACTAGCAAATGTACCCATGCGTTGCAACGGGTTGTTATTTTCGTTCTTATGTTGTTAACACTTTCCTCACCCTCACAGTTCTGCCATCTTTGAATCGTCTATGACAATACGTAATATGTATAGACTCTCGACGACAATATGTATTTATCAGGAAAGCATCTTACAGACATATGAGTTAGCCATCTATCTTCACCAGAATAATCATGCACGAGCCACAAGTGGTGTCATCTTTCTTGTACAACAAATCTTCCTCTCCGTATGCACGGTCGCGCGGACTGGGACTGAGCTCGTTCATCCACAAAAGCTAATGTCATCCACAAAAGCTAGTGTGTCATAGTGTGTTGCTACAAAATATATTTTTTATTAGTTGTTTTTGCTACTACGGACAGTAGAATATTTTTTAATTCAAAATTAAGAATGTTTTTGCCTGTCTTGCATTTAAAAATATATGACAAATTTAGGGACCAAATTTACTTTTTTAACTCATCAGCCATCCACTTCCTTTCTCCCTCCCCAAATGTGAGACTATACTTGGAGAAACGGGCCGCACGGCACGACACGGCACTAAGAGGCACGGTAGGTTAGCCGTGTCGTGCCTGTTAGTGCCGTCATGCCGAAGTACCGGCCCAAGTACGGCACTATAAGTTCTTAGACGTGTCGTGCCATGCCACTAAGCACGGCGGCATTGCAGTGCTCGTGTTGGCATGGTGTAAGGTCAAGATGGCGACCAGAGGGGGTGAATAGTCGTTTCTAAATTTAATCGAGCCGGCTAACCAAAACAATTACGGAATTAAGACAATCGGTCTAGCCAAGACTACAGCCCTCTATTGAAGTTCACAAACACCTTATAAAGATCCTAATTGTGCAACAAAGGTGTTGGGCTAGCTAGAGCTCACATATCCAATTCAAGGAGCAAGGTCACACAAACCTATGCCACTAGTATTTTACACACCAGGGAGCTCCTGCATAATTTTAGTAAGCAAAAACACAAAACTCCTGAGCTTACTAGCAATGCTCAATAACAAGACAACCAATGCTAAATTATAGAGTGTAAATACTTAGCTACATAAACTAAGAAATATGACTAACAAGGTTACACAAATCAAATTAGTCATGCAAGAGAGCTACTTCTATGCTACACAAACAAGAAGGTAACTAGTAAGCTACACAAACTAACTAATTACAAGAGCAACTACACAAGCACAATGTATATGAGAGTAATTACAAGCTTATGTAAGGGGATTGCAAACCAATGAGAAGAACAATGTTGACACGGTGATTTTCTCCCGAGGTTCATGTGCTTGCCAACACGCTACGTCCCTGTTGCGTCGACCGCTCACTTAGTAGTTCGGCGGCTAATTGGCATCACCCGTCAAGCCTGTATGTCGGGCACCGCAAGAACCTACCCTAAAAGTGAGGATAGTTCAATGACATGCTCTACTAGAGTTGCTCTTCGCGGCTCCCGCAGGGCGAGCACAATACCTCTCATAGAGCTCTTCTCCAAAGCACCACACAAGCTTCTTGCGGGCTTCGACGGAGACCACCACTAAGCCGTCTAGGAGGTGGCAACCTCCAAGAGTAACAAGCATCATCGGCTTGCAACACGACCACCTAGTGCCACTTGATGTAACCTCACGATGCAATCACACTAGAATCGCTCATTCATACAATCGGATGAACACTATCAAGCATATGCGAGATTGAGGGCTCCTAAGCACTCTCAAGCATGGACACAAAGTCCTTCGAGGTGCTGAAAGGTCCTAATATGGCTAGAGGAGGGGTGAATAGCCTATTTAAAAATCTACAAATCAACTAGAGTAATTTGATTAGTATAACAAATAAGCAAAATGCAAACTTTCTCTAGCTCTACAAGGGTTGCAAGCCACCTATCCAACAATTCTAGTTGCAATGATTGTTAGACACATAACTTGTTATGATACTACTCACTAAGAGCTCTCAAACTTGCTACTCTAAAGAGCTCCACTAAATGAACTTAAATAGCGAAGCAAGCTCTCAATTCTAATTACACTAAAGAGCTTGCCACAACTAGTTTGCAAGAATATAAATGAGTGAGTATGATGATTATACCGCCGTGTAGAGAAGTGAACCAATCACAAGATGAATAATAAACCAATCACTGGGAGAATACAAAATGGTAAGAGACAACCGATTTTCTCCCGAGGTTCATGTGCTTGCCAACACGCTAGTCCTCGTTGTGTCGACCAACACTTGGTGGTTCGGTGGCTAAGAGGTGTTGCACAAACCTCGTCCACACGATTGAACACCGCAAGAACCTACCCACAAGTGAGGTAACTCAATGACACGAGCAATCCACTAGAGTTACCTTTCAGCGCTCCGCTGGAGAACGTACAAATCCCCTCACAATCACCGGAGATGGCCACAAACAATCACCAACTCGTGCTAATCCTCCACCACTGCACCAAGCCGTCTAGGTGGTGGCAACCACCAAGAGCAACAAGTGAATCCCGTAGCGAAACACGAATGTCAAGTGCCACTAGATACAATCACTCAAGCAATGCACTTTGATTCTCTCCCAATCTCACAATGATGATGAATCAATGATGGAGATGAGTGGGAGGGCTTTGGCTAAGCTCATAAGGTTGCTATGTCAATGCAAATGGCCAAGAGAGTGAGCTTCAACCAGCCATGGGGCTTAAATAGAAGCCCCCACGAAATAGAGCCATTGTACCCCTTCACTGAGCACAACTCGGGGTGACCGGACGCTCCGGTCGGATCGATTGAACGCTGGCCCTCAGCGTCCGGTCACATGATACACGCCACGTGTCCCCTCTCTTTGAATACTATTCATCAGATTTCAACGGTCATCTGTTGACCGGACGCAGCGCACAAACTGACCGGATGCTCAGCCTCCAGCGTCCGACTGTTTCTAGTAAAGTTCCAGAAATGAATTTCTTCGACCGAACGCGTCCGGACATGCTTGACCGGACCCTGCTAGCGTCCGGTCTCATAGTGACTTTCTTCTGCGCTGCCCGACAATAGGACTGGACGCTGGACCTCAGCGTCCGGCTAGTCCAAGACCCAGCATCCGATCGATGACCGACGCTGGCGTCTATGCTGCCACACTTGACCAGACACGCCGGTCCCTCTGAGATCAGCGTCCGATCACTTAGTGACCAGCAAGACTAACTCCTTTTCACCTCTAACTTCTTCACCCTTGCTTAAATGTGCCAACAACCAAGTGTATCACCTTATGCACATGTGTTAGCATATTTTCACAAATATTTTCAAGGGTGTTAGCATTCCACTAGATTCTAAATGCATATGCAATGAGTTAGAGCATCTAGTGATACTTTGATAATGTAACAGAACCGACCAATTATACGAAATTAAGTAAGAAAATCATCCGCCAGAGCAGACGATTTAGCAAACTTAAGCCCGTATAACCTGGTAGTCCGTGAAATCATGAAGGATTTCAAACCAACTTCTATTCCAGCCAAGATCGTAATAAGTTTAGCGGTCACCATCACATATTACATGAAAGTTTGCATCTCAGATACATCAGAGTTTAAACATAGTTATTACAAAACAAGTTCGAATAAAAGTAGCGGAAGCCATTTGTTCAAATCACACACACTCACACGGAGTTCAAATACAGTGCCAGCGAATGATCATCTCCAACAAAAGCATCACACGAGACATAAGGAATGACCATGCCCATGGTCCTAAGCATCACCCATCGCAGGATAAAGGCAGTTGATACAGTAGCCATAATACATCTGCCCATCTGCAACAAGTGGGAATAAAACCCTGAGTACGAGAAGGTACTCAGCTAGACTTACCCGACATAACCAAAAATAAGTGACACCAAGGATTATGAAGGGCTTTATAGTAGGGTAGCTGACTCATTTGCGAAAAGAAGCATTTTTAGCATTTCAAGACCCTTTTCAAAAGCATTATTGTCAAGTTAATTGTTATTAACCTGTCGACTAGGTTTGCACCTATACTAGAGCAAACATGTGATTAAGCAGATAATGATAACCAATGATCATTAAACAACTTTCATACTGTCATATTCATTATAAATGTCCAAGTGTTCCATCAACATTTACTACGATGAAGTAACTCAAGTCAAGTGCTCACTGTCCAGGAGCGATGGCGATTCGAATCAATTCCTAACCAGCTGATGATTTATTCCTTACACAAACCTCACTCACCCGCTAAAGTGAGATATTGATCACCGAGTCAACTATCCAGGAATCTCGAGTTTGCCAGGAACCACATGTACCCGGGGGGCGACCGACTGCACTTTGGTCTTATCATCTTGCCCCCGTGTCCTACCACACCTGCTCCGGCACAGTGCGTTGCGGGCAATCTACTCGGCCCGAATAATTTCCCAGCTTCACGGTCGGAAGGTACTTTATCCGGCCAGCTAAATGTAAGGCATGCGTTTAACATGACTCGAGGCCCAACAATGGTCGGTCCTTAATCGACATAGACGGAAAGCACTACAGTCCAAAACTCTGCAAGTCTCCGTCCGGTCTCAACTTTATTTAACACTTAGTTATACCATGACTTCATAGTCATCCAAGCAGATCCAGGTAACCACCTATAGCTCGCAGGTGATAGGAAATCACCCGACTTCTACCGGTCTAAGCCAGCTAAGCATTGACTCGACTGCGGATACCAGGGTAACAAGGATATACTATAACAAAGGTAAACAAGGTATAATGCAGCAACAGTTGCAAACAACTCCTGAACATAATGCATCAATTAAAGTAAAGCATTGAATTAATAATTGCAAACCGGGAGAAAATGCTCCGGGGCTTGCCTCTCTCGAAGGAGCTCGGACGGTGATCGGGGCACTCCAGAAGTTCCTCAACGTCCTCCTCGTCGGCTTCGGGCACTTCCTGCGGCTGCTCCTCGGGCTCCTCGGGTATGATGACTGGGTTCTCGGTTTGCGATCCTGTATGATGCAATGTGCGTATGTGGTTATGCAATCGGTGCATCGAATGAGATGAATACAATGGATATGTTTGAATGCAAGGTAGTCAACATCATCCAAGAACATATACTACAAGCACATGTCATCTACTGCATTCTCTTCTACTACTAATATTCTAAATCAACACATCTTATTAAATGCTTCAAAGATACACCAAAGCTTTACTAATTTCTTAATCACACAAAAAGCAACACTTAATTAAACCCTAATTAATAATAGGTTTGAATAGCAACATCTATTTTTATTGCTTAGAAAAATCTTAGAAAATTACTACAGCACAGTACTACCCTAAATAGTCTACTATCAGATTTTCATGGTATTTGAATGAGTGTATTAGCCTACACAAAAATAACAAGCTATGGCATGATTATGAACATGAAAATACTTTGTACTACGAAAGGTGTCAAACAACAGAGTTAGCATTTTTCCTATGTTCTTCATAGCATACAATTACTGTAAAAAAATTATCACATGCATGTTTTATACAAAGTTTGCTCTCTAGCTAAAATAACAAAAATCAGCCATTAAAGGTACTTGAACTACACCTCAAAATTTTTCTACAGTACATGCATGACCCATATTTTTCCTAGGAAGTACATTACATAAGAAGATTAACAAACTTGGAATCATATTTTTCTGAAGCCCATAGATTTTTCTACACATTTTTCAAGTTATCAGCAATATACATGATTAAATAAAGTTCTACAGAAAAGTATCTCAAAAATGACATGCAATAATTTTCCCAAGTAGATCTGGTGATAAAGAACCTAGCAAAATTTATTCCAACAGATTTGGAGCCAAAAGGAGTACACAACCATTTTCCAAAGCATTTAAATAGAATTCTGAAAAATCATTTTTGAAATCCTCTTAAACTTCATGCTCAAATCTGCTAGATCCACCCGGTTATTCACCTAAAACCCGCGCCAGAGAGACAGACAGGTGGGACCCTGCGGGTCAACCGGCCCACTGGCCAGCCACCCGGGGCCTTCGCCAGCCACTGCGGCTGGGCCCCGCGGGTCAGCGACCCAGGGGCAGGGGAGGTGCTCCGCCGGCCGGTGCTCACCGGCGGTGAGCCCTTCCGTGGCGTGGGGGGGTTCCAGCGTGCTCAACACGCGGAGCCGCACCGACTGGCAGACCGGAGCTGGCCCGACGGCGTGGGGGTCCGCGCGGCCACGGTGGCATGCCCGCCGGAGAGGAAGGAGGCGCCACGTTCGGCCCTCACCTTGACGACGGCAGCCTCTGGCGAGCGCAAACGACGGAGGTCGACGAGGCAGAACTGCTGGCGGCGCGAATCGGGGGATGGCGCGGTGGTGCAGGAGCTCGACGCCAGCGGCGCGCGTCGGCGAGCTCGGCAGCTCGGGCGCGGCTGCTGCTGCTGCGGAGCGAGAGGCAGGGAGGCAGGCGAAGTGAATGGCGGAGTGGGGTGGCGTGCGCGCGCTCGGACCACTTTGAAGGCGGGGCGCGGCTGGTCGGCGCAGGCACTGCCCCTCGCTGCCGGTGTACGGGCGCCGCGTGGCGGCCGGGCAGGCGGGGAAGGCGGGCGCGGCTGCGCGCGGGAGCGGCCGCGGCGTGGGCCTGGGCCGGCGAAGTGCTGCAGGCCACGGCGAAACGCGCGACAGGCGGGGACGCGGGCCAGGCCGGCTTCGGCCGTGGGCCGGGAAGCTGAGCGGCGGCCTGCTAAGCGAAATGAAATTCTTTTCTTTTTATTTCTCAAATAAACAGAATTAAATTCCCATTTTTAAGCCATTTAAAAGCATTTTCACAAATTGGTGTAAAAATGAAATTTGTTCCATTTTTCAATATCTACAACTTTGATTTTATGACCAAAGCCAAATTCTTGATAGATTTTGAATGCTAAAATTAAAGTCAATTTTAACTCAAAACCTTAATTTCGGGGAATTATTTTTAAAGCAAAAATTTTGAAATAATTTGAATACAAACTTTGCTCCAAGAATTGAACTAAATAATCCTAGATGATTTACAAGCATAACCAAACAAGTTCTACTAACCTAGCAAGCAAAATCAGGGCAAAAACAACTCTAACAAGTGTATGCAACATTCAGGTTTCACTACATGTTTCATATGTTTCGAAGCAGTGTTTCAGTTATTATTTTCAGGATTGGGCATATATGATTAGGATGCTTGATGATGCATGATATGCATGATTTGCAGTGCCTAAATGCTGGCATAACACTGGGGTGTTACAGATAACCGCATTCCGATATGAGTTTCACCCATCTTAATAGTACAGCTATCAAACCTAAATATGATCACACTCTCTAAGTGTCTTGATCACTAAAACAAAATAGCTCCTATAAGTTTTACCTTTGCCTTGAGATTTTTATTTTTCTCTTTCTTCTTTCCAAGTCCAAGCACTTGATCATCACCATGGCATCATCATCATCATGTTATGATCTTTATTTGCTTCACTACTTGGAGTGTGCTACCTATCTCATGATCACTTGATAAACTAGGTTAGCACTTAGGGTTTCATTAATTCACCAAAACCAAACTAGAGCTTTCAATCTCCCCTTTTTAGTAATTGATGACAACCCTTTCTCAAAGATATGAGTTGAAATTTAATTGAATCTATGTTGCTTGTCGAAGCATATTTACCATGTGTAAAGGATGTGGACAAGTTTCATGAATCCCAAATGGTAGCAATTGCTCCCCCTATATATGTGCTAAGAGTTTGAATTGTAGCTTGCACATATGCTTAGATAGGAAATATAGGAGACAATTTCTACCGTATGATGCTAAGGTATAAGAGATGGACCTTTGAAGCGTGATACCAATTAGAGTGCACCAATATACCATCCTTAGCACCATTAGTAACTATACATACATAAAAAAACTAGAACACCCCATGAGATCAACATTACAAGCAAGGGTCTAGTTTCCATAAAATGAACATAGGTCTAGTTACTTTAGTCTATGCATGCTAGTTTTTTTCATTTCACCATTCAAGCATATAACTAGCATACACCACACAAGCATAGATATTGAAATTTAGAACTTGTGCCATTCAAGCAAATATATATATAATGCACATTAAAATACAACATACAAGTTTATGAGCTTGCTCCCTCTACTTGTGTGCATTTTTTTATTGATCCCCTTGCAATGTCATTTCATTTGTTTGCTCCTCCTATCTTACTATCTTTGTGAATTTCTCTCCCCCTTTATCAACAATTAGCACAAAAGGTGAGCTCAAATTATAGATAGGTTGATGTGAAACCATATGAAATGAGGATCATTTTCCTAATTTAGTTCAAATATAGATCACTTGCAAAAGATATTTAACTCGGTTTGATCCAAGGACAAGCTTCTTCACACCTCTAAATAAGGGTTATCTTGTACCATGTTGAGTTAAACACTTATAGCTTATTTTCTAGATCAAACACTAGGTTTACAAGCCCACAAACATGTCATATGCTACCACTAGATTATTTCAAGCATACAAGCAATAGTGGTACCATACAAGCATCAAATTCATTTGATTTTCATGAATGAGCCTAGGACATGATAGGAATGACTAGATGCACTAAACAAGTCCTTAGCAATGGATGGATGACATGTCAATCAACTTTACCTTGCTTTTGCTCGAAGGAGAGGCATGTTATATAGTGGGGGTGCATCAACACATATTAGAGAAGTCAAGTATGTTCAATTCATTCCTTAGCTTGCTAAACCTCTTTTCATCAAGTGGCTTGGTGAAGATATCGGTAAGTTGATCTTCGGTGCCCACACTCTCAATACAAATGTCCCCTTTTTGTTGGTGATCTCTTATGAAATGATGGCGGACATCAATATGCTTTGTTCGTGAGTGTTGAACCGGGTTGTTGGTGAGCTTTACGACACTTTCATTGTCACATAGCAATGGTACTTGCTTGAATTTGATTCCAAAGTCACTTAAAGTAGCATTCATCTAAAGTAATTGAGCACAACAACTACCGGCCGAAATGTACTCCGCTTCGGTAGTTGAAAGTGCTACACTATTTTGCTTCTTTGATGACCAAAACACAAGTGATCTTTCCAATAGTTGACATATGCCCGATGTACTCTTTCTCTCAACTTTGCATCCCGCATAATCGGAGTCCGAATATCCAATCAACTCAAATCTTGCTCCTTTGGAATACCATAATCTAACATTTTGTGTATACTTCAAGTACCTCAATATTCTCTTTGTTGCCTTCAAATGACTTTCTCTTGGTGAGGCTTGAAATCTAGCACATATGCATACACTAAACATCATATTTGGCCTTGATGCGGTCACATAGAGTAGGCTTCCAATCATAGACCAATACATCTTTTGATCCACCATGTTGCCACTAGCATCACTATCCAAGCTTCCACTTGTCCCCATTGGTGTACTAATAGCTTTAGCATCGTCCATTCCAAACTTCTTGAGCATGTCCTTGATATACTTGCCTTGACTCACAGATGTGCCATACTTCATTTGCTTGATTTGAAGACCAAGGAAGTAGCTAAGCTCTCCAATCATGAACATTTCAAACTTATTAGCCATCATTTTGCCAAACTCCTCACAAAATTCTTGATTTGTTAACCCAAAAATGATATTATCAACATAGATTTGCATTATAAACAAGTCATTTTCAAGCTTCTTGGTGAAGAGAGTGGTGTCAACATTTCCCATCTTGAATCCCTTAGAGAGTAGAAAGTCCCTCAATCTCTCATACCATGCTCTAGGTGCTTGTTTTAATCCATACAAAGCATTTCTCAACTTGTACACATGGTTGAGTTTCTTTTCATCCTCAAAACTAGGAGGTTGCTCAACATACATAAGGTCATTGATGTACCCATTTAGAAATACACTTTTCACATCCGTTTGGTACAACTTGATGTTGTGGGCACAAGCATAGGCTAGCAAGATCCTAATTACTTCCAATCTTGCAACGGGGGCATATGTTTCTCCAAAGTCAAGACCTTCAACTTGAGTATAACCTTGAGCCACTAATCTTACTTTGTTTCTTATTACTATCACATCTTGATCTTGCTTGTTCCGAAAGACCCACTTGGTTCCAATCACATTATGACCCTTAGGCCTCTTAACTAACTCCCATACTTGGTTTCTTGTGAAGTTGTTTAGCTCTTCATGCATAGCATTGACCTAATCAACATCCTTCAAAGCTTCATCTATCTTTTTAGGCTCAATGGTTGACACAAATGAGAAATGCTCATAAAATGAAGCCAATCTTGATCTAGTTTGCACTCCTCTTGAAATATCACCAATGATAGTGTCTAATGGATGATCTCTTGCAACATTGGTTGGTTGAAGCACTTGCACTTGATTGCTTGCATTTGATTGATCACTTGGTTGAGATGATGAACTAGCCACTTGTTGATCTAGCACATTGTCATCACTAGTACTTGCTTGAATTTTATCATGAAAACCACTAGCTTGCACATTTGAGTTAGAGAGCACTTGATTCTTATCATCTTCAACATCAATCACCTCTCTAGGACTTATCTCACCAACGTCCATGTTCTTCATTGCCTTGACCAATTGAGTGCCTTTTACATCATCTAGATTCTTATCTTCCTCTTGAGAACCATTTGTTTCATCAAACTTTACATCATGAACCTCCTCAAGAGTACCACTAGCCAAATTCCAAACTCTATATGCCTTGCTAACAGTGGAGTAACCAAGCAAGAAACCTTCATCATATTTCTTTTCAAATTTGCTCAATCTAGTGCCTTTCTTCAATATGTAGCATTTACATCTAAAGATCCAAAAGTATGCTATGTTTGGCTTTCTTCCATTCAGTAGCTCATAAGGTGTCTTCTCCATCATGAGGTGACAATAGAGTCGGTTGCTATAGTAGCAAGCCGTGTTGATTGCTTCGGCCCAAAATGAATGACTCGCATTATACTCACTCAACATTGATCTTGCCATATTAATCAAAGTTCTATTCTTCCTTTCAACTAAGCCATTTGATTGAGGAGTATACTTGACCAAGAATTGATGTCTAATTCCAAATTCATCACACAACTCATCAATTCTTGTGTTCTTGAACTCACTTCCATTGTCACTTCTCACTTTCTTGATAGTAGTTTCAAACTCATTGTGAATGCCCTTGACAAAAGATTTGAATATTGCAAACACATCACTCTTGTCAACAAAAAAGAATACCCATGTGTATCTAGTGAAATCATCCACAATCACAAATCCATATTTATTTCCACCAATGCTAGTGTATGTGGTTGGTCCAAACAAGTCCATGTGCATTAACTCAAATGACTTAGATGTACTCATCATGCTCTTCTTAAGATGTGTGTTACCAACTTGCTTTCTGGCTTGGCATGCACTACATAGCTTATCTTTCTCAAAAATGACATCTTTCAAGCCTCTAACTAGGTCATACTTGATCAACTTGTTCAATTGTTTTATTCCAACATGACCAAGCCTTTGAATATCAAACATGTTGACAATTAAACTTCTCTAGCATTGGAATCAACTAAGTATAGATTCTCATATCTAAAACCTTTGAATATCAAGTTAGAGCCATCTACACTTATGATCTCTACATCATCCACACCAAATATGCACTTGAAACTAAGATCACATAATTAAGCTACCGACAATAGGTTGAAGTTCAAGCTCTCTACTAGAAGCACATTGGAGATGCTCAAGTCATTGGATATTGCAATCTTACCAAACCCTTTGATCTTGCCTTTGCCATTGTCACCAAATGTGATACTATCAATCCCATTGCTCTTGTTTTCATTGATTGAATTGAATATTCTTGAATCACCGGTCATGTGTTGTGTGCACCCACTATCAAGCACCCAATGCCTTCCTCCGGCTTTATAATTGACCTACAAAAGAAGATCAATTCTTTTTATGTACCCAAACTTGCTTGAGTCCTTGTAGGTTAGTTACCAAGGTCTTTGGTACCCAAATAACCTTCTTCTTTGGGCCCACAATTGATGTACCAATGAACTTAGCCTTCACACCATTGGCACCCTTAAAAAGCATGTAACAAGAATCAAATTTAATTGAGGATACATTAGGTAGCTTGTTCTTGTTAATCTTGCAATATTGCTCTATATGCCCAACTTACTTGCATCTATTGCAAAACCGACCATTGCCCTTCACGAAGCTAACTTTGGGAGTGACAAAGGCCGCCTTGCCTTTCTTGGGGGTATAGCCTAATTCCTCTTTGTTGAGAAAAAACCTTTGGCTACCCAAGCACTTTAGCAAGCGGGCATCTCCACCATAGGCATTGCCTAAGGCATGAGTGAGCTCATTCACCTCCTTCTTAAGGGTCTCATTTTCCACCATTATGAGGCATCACAAGAGAGACCATCACTCAAAGGTGAAGTAGAAGTAGTAGTGCTACAAGAAGAGTTAGTGGGAGCAACTACAATGGGCTTATAAAAAGACTCATCAATAAGATCACAAGTTAGTCCCACATCACATGATACAATCACTTGCTCTTTCTTGGCTTCCTCCACTTTGACTTGCTCAATGAGAGAGTGAGCCTTTTCAAGCTTAGAGTGAGCTTTGCCAAGCTTCTCATGGGCTTCTATTAGCCTCTTATGAGTAGCATTGAGCTCATCAAAGGATTGCTCAAAAAATTTTACTTTCTTGCATAATTCTTTGCACTCCTTTCTCTTCATCTCATTACAAGCGTGCACTTGCTCACACATATCCAAGAGTTCCTCCTTGGTGTACTCTTCCTCCTCCTCATCATCATTATCATCATTCCTACAAGCATCACTTTCACATTCATCATCATCACTCTCATCATATTTTACCTTGGTAGGCTTTGCCATGAGGTATGTCGATGGAGTGTCGAAGATGGAGGGCTTATTGTTGATGGCGATGCTTGCTAGTGCTCTCTTGATAGATTTCTTGTCATCATTACTAGAACTATCACTATCCAAAGAGCCATCACTATCCCATGTGACTACAAAGCCTCCACCTTTCTTCTTCTTTTGAAATGTCATCATCTTCTCCTTCTTTTCTTTCTTTTCTTTCTTATCTTTCTTGAGCTTCTTCTTATCATCTTCATCATTGTCACTATTGTAGGGACAATTTGCTACAACGAGATCGAGGCTCTTGCAATTATAGCATCTTCTCACATACTCTTTGCTCCTGGTGTGATCTCTTCTTTTTCTTGCACCATAGCCCTTCTTCTTCATGAATTTTCCCATCTTGTGGACAAAGAGGGCCATAGCTTCATCATCAATATCACTAAGATCATCATCATCGCTTGATTCTTTCTTGGACTTGCCCTTGTTCTTGGATGATGATGAGCTAGCCTTGAATGCTATACTCTTCTTCTTCTTGTCTTCTTCTTCCATCTTGTCATCCTTGTCATCCCCCTCCCTTTCCACACGGTATGTCTCTTGGGTCATGACATCACCTAGTACTTGGTTGTGGGTAATCTCCTTCAATCCTCCTCTTATGATGAGCAATCTCAACATTTTAAATCTTGGAGGTAGACACATCAAGAACCGATGAGAGACATCATCATCCTTGATCTTCTCTCCCAATGCCTTCAAATCATTGACAATTACTTGCAATCGATGGAACATCTCCGGAATACTCTCATCTTCCTTCATCTTAAAGCTTGTCAATTTATCCTTGAGGATATACAACTTGGCACTCTTCACCACCGGTGTGCCCTCATATGTTTCTTCCAATCTTTTCCACACCTCATTTGCTCTTTCACAATCCTTGATTTGCTCAAACACCTTAGAATCAATGGCATTGTATATGGTGTTGAGAGCCATTGTATTGCATTTCTTGTTGATCTTATCTTGCTTGGTGGGATCAACGGGATCGATGATAGCATAGTCATTCTCGGTTACTTCCCATACTTGATCATTGATTGAACTAATATGCATCCTCATCTTTCTCTTCCAATAATCATAGCATGTGTCGTCAAAGAACGGTGGTTTGCCCTCCACATGGTTGAACACAACTTGAGCCATAATTTGACACCAAGGTTGTTAAGCCTTCAATCAAATGGTGACCACGGCTCTGATACCACTTGAAAGGTCCTAATATGGCTAGAGGAGGGGTGAATAGCCTATTTAAAAATCTACAAATCAACTAGAGCAATTTGATTAGTATAACAAATAGGCAAAATGCAAACTTGCTCTAGCTCTACAAGGGTTGCAAGCCACCTATCCAACAATTCTAGTTGCAATGATTGTTAGACACACAACTTTCTATGATACTACTCACTAAGAGCTCTCAAACTTGCTACTCTAAAGAGCTCCACTAAATGAACTTAAATAGGGAAGCAAGCTCTCAATTCTAATTACACTAAAGAGCTTGCCATAACTAGTTTGCAAGAATATGAATAAGTGAGTAGGATGATTATACCGCCGTGTAGAGAAGTGAACCAATCACAAGATGAATAATAAACCAATCACTAGGAGAATACAAAATGGCAAGAGACAACCGATTTTCTCCCGAGGTTCACATGCTTGCCAACACGCTAGTCCTTGTTGTGTCGACCAACACTTGGTGGTTCGGCGGCTAAGAGGTATTGCACAAACCTCGTCCACATGATTGGACACTGCAAGAACCTACCCACAAGTAAGGTAACTCAATGACATGAGCAATCCACTAGAGTTACCTTTCGGCGCTCCACCGGGAAAGGTACAAATTCCCTCACAATCACCGGAGATGGCCACAAACAATTACCAACTCGTGCCAATCCTCCACTGCTGCACCAAGCCATATAGGTGGTGGTAACCACTAAGAGCAACAAGTGAATCCCACAGCAAAACACGAATGCCAAGTGCCACTAGATGCAATCACTCAAGCAATGCACTTGGATTCTCTCCTAATCTCACAATGATGATGAATCAATAATGGAGATGAGTGGAAGGGCTTTGGCTAAGCTCACAAGGTTGCTATGTCAATGCAAATGGCTAAGAGAGTGAGCTTTAACCGACCATGGGGCTTAAATAGAAGCCCCCACGAAATAGAGCCGTTGTACCCCTTCACTGGGCACAACTCAGGGTGACCGGATGCTCCGGTCGGATCGACCGGACGCTGGCCCTCAGCGTCCGATCACGTGATACACGCCACATGTCCCCTCTCTTTGAATACTGTTTGTCAGATTTCAATGGTCATCTATTGACCGGACGCAGCGCAAAAACTAATCGGACGCTCAGCCTCCAGCGTCCGATCGTTTCCAGTAAGGTTCTAGAAACGAATTTCTTCGACCGAACATGTCCGGACATGGTTGACCGGACCCTGCCAGCGTCTAGTCTCACAGTGACTTTCTTCTGTGCTACCTGACAATAGGATCGGATGCTGGACCTCAGCGTCTGGTTAGTCCAAGACCCAGCGTTTGGTCGATGATCGACGCTAGCGTCTACGCTGCCACACTTGACCAGACGCGCCGGTCCCTCTGAGACCAGCATCCGATCACTCAGTGACCAGAAAGACTAACTCCTTTTCACCTCTAACTTCTTCACCCTTGCTTAAATGTGCCAACCACCAAGTGTATCACCTTGTGCACATGTGTTAGCATATTTTCACAAACATTTTCAATGGTGTTAGCATTCCAGTAGATTCTAAATGCATATGCAATGAGTTAGAGCATCTAGTGGCACTTTGATAACCGCATTCCGATACGAGTTTCACCCCTCTTAATAGTACGGCTATCAAACATAAATGTGATCACACTCTCTAAGTGTCTTGATCACTAAAACAAAATAGCTTCTATAAGTTTTACCTTTGCCTTGAGCTTTTTGTTTTTCTCTTTCTTCTTTCCAAGTCCAAGCACTTGATCATCACCATGGCATCATCATCATCATGTTATGATCTTCATTTGCTTCACTACTTGGAGTGTGCTACCTATCTCATGATCACTTGATAAACTAGGTTAGCACTTAGGGTTTCATCAATTCACCAAAACCAAACTAGAGCTTTCAGGTGCTCAGCACCAGCCATGGCCGAGACCACCTTCTATTTATAGCCCCCACGAAAATAGAGCCATTGTACCCCTTCACTGGGCACAGCTCGGGGTGATCGGATGCTCCAGTTAGATCGACCGGACGCACCCTACCAGCGTCCGGTCAATGGATACACGCCACATGTCACCTCCATTCAACCTCAGTTGCTTGATCTCAACGGTCAAGTGATGATTAGACCAACACAGTGACAAGACCGGACCCACCTCTGTCGAGTTCGGTCGTTTCTAGAGAGTTCCATTCACGACCGGACACGTCAGTTTGATCACAACCAGACGTAGGACTCTAGCGTCCGATCACTTCAAGTAAGCTCCTAGAGCTGCTCAACCATGACCGAACACGTCCGGTCAGTCACGATTGGACGCAGCATCAGTGTCCGGTCCTTTGTCCTCTTCTCTGTGCCGCCACGTCAGCGGGACCGGATGCACCCACCCAGCGTCCGGTCAAAGACCGACACCTGCGCCTTCACTGCTGCCACTGACCGGACGTAGGACCCAACGTCCGGTGCACTTTGTGAAACCCTGTCTTTTCTGTACAGGGCGCTGGTGGCACCGTCGGACTGTCCGCACTCCGCCGGTGAAGTTTCAAACCCTTTTTTTACCGAGTTGATCCACATCAACTCCAACTTCTCCTTTGTAAATGTGCCAACACCACCAAGTGTACACCACCATATGTATGTGTGTTAGCTTTTCACAAACATTTTCCAAAGGATTAGCCACTCAACTTGCCACGCCACTCGATCCTAGCGACGATGCAAAGTTAGATCACTCAAGTGGCACTAGATGACCGATATGCAAACAAGTTTTCCCCTCTTGATAGTACGGCCATCTATCCTAAACCCAATCATCAACTTTTCGACATACATATGATCGGTGAAATGAAATGCCCTAGGTTGTACCTTTGCCTTGCGCATTCCATTCCATCTCCTCCAATGTCGATGCAACACATGCACCAACACAATCAACAATAATATGATCCACTTCATATCATCACATGATCATATTGGTTCATCGATCTTGACATTACTTGCTTTTCACCGTTGCCTTCGTCCATCAGCGCCAAGTCTTGCTCAAGCTTCACCGCCACGCGGTCCGTCGCTCCAAAGCCTCTGACTTGCCCTTCACTCTTGCAACTGGTCCATCAAGCCAAGTCTTGTCTTGATCTTCTCCACCTTGATCACATGATTCAATATCATGTCTCATGTACAATAAGCTCATTCATCATCACATGTGTGAGCTTTGCAACATCTTCGAGCCATTTTCACCTTCATGGCATATGTTGCTCACACACATGTACCTATGAACTAATCACCTGTGTATCTCACATAAACACGATTAGTCCACCTAGGTTGTCACTCAATTACCAAAACCACACAAGGATCTTTCACACGCGCACTAAAGTGCCTGACCCCTCAATTGACTCAGGATGAGCACAGGACTTCAACAAAATTGAGATAGACAAGCAGATATGTCACTTTATTTATTGAATTGAGATCAAACTTACAATAAACAACACATAACTTGCATTCCACAGCACAGTTAACACAAACATAGGCACAAATAACAAAAAACTGTTTATAGGGAGCTTTAGTGCAATGACTGCCTCATTAAAAACCTATCTAGGTAAAACTCACCCTTGTGAGAAACCCTAGACAGGAAAAAAGAGTATAGCCCAGCTCCAATTATAAAGTTCATTGTCCTTACATCAAAGTCTAGTCCATAATATTACAGTCCCATTACATAAATGATAACTAATCAAGATAAAGTTCTTCAAATGCTTCTTCAAGCTCCTTGTCCTCCACCATGTGTTGCAACCTTGCTTCTGCAGCCTCCCAATCTTTGATGCAAGTCAGCATCTCTACTATTTTAGGCTTTAACTTCCTCCGCCGCTCCTCGATGATCTTGCCAGTCATACTAAAAGTGGATTCTAAAGATATGGTGGACACAGGAATAGTTAAAACATCTTTAGCCATGATTAACAACACTGGATATGTGAGTTTGTGCTGATGTCACCAGTTCAAAGATGTTAAAATTATCATCTAACTAGTTCATAATATCACAGTCCAAGTAAGAAACAAATTCAGAAGCATTAGAAGCTGAAGAACTTGCAGCCTACAGCAGGGCAGTTGCAGAGGTATCTCTAGCCATGCTTAGAGTAGCAGCTAGAGGATGCATACCACCAGCAGAACCACAAGCATCATCATCATCATAAATTTTATCCCAAGCAGGCCTTTTCTTACCAGAAAGGTTAGGAGGGACAATCCTCCTCAACCTAACAGCTCCATATTTCTCCTCATACTTATTGTAGACATCAGTAAGTCGAGCTCTAGTGCCCAACTAGTAAGTAGTATAATCTGTACTAGTAAGGTTACCCAACCTCCTAAGCACTCTATTGAAACCTTTGATTTTAGCTCTAGGGTCTAGGATTAATGCAAAAGAATAAAGCAAAGGTATGTCCTTCCAGTATTTATTATATTTGTCTATCATAGGTTGAACCACAGGTCTGATGTGACTATCATTAGCATAATTCTTTAGGTGTATAGCAATCTTAACAAGATAATAAATCATAAAGTGGAGATATATGATAGTACACACCAGACAATGCAATTGTAGAATCATAAAACAGTTCAAGAAATTTACGCACTTTTTCTGCCATAGCCCAATGATCATCAGTTAAAAGCAACTGATCACCTTTAGCCCTAGGATACTGAGCATGCATGAAAGTAGTGAATGGGGCCTTATGAGGAAACAAATGCTTAAGCATTAGATATGTAGAATTCCACCTAACTTCCATGTCCAGCTGAAACTTTCTAGGCCTAATACCAATGGCAATGCAGTAACTTTTATATGCAGCAATTCTCTAGTTAGATGAGTTTAAAAATGATATTGCATTTCTAAATGTTTCAATCAAAGGCTTAAGTGCCTCAAGGGTCTCCTTAACAATCAGATTGATAATATGACATGCACAACGCTGATGCAAGAACATTGAATTAACTGTAGTAAGGGATGATACATTGTCTGATTGTGATTCAACAGGATCATCTACAACCTCAATACCAAGATATTTAGACAGCATAGGTCTAAGTTTACGCATGACTGATACATTAGATGATGCATTGTCCAAGTAACAGTAAACACTTTTTTAGTCAAACCATAATCAGCAAGCACAGATGCAACATGATCAGCAATGTTTTGTTCATTGTGGGAACAATCAATAAGCCTAAGACCAAGCACTTTCTTCTCTAGTTGCCAATCAGAGTTTATATAGTGAGCAACAACACTAAGGTAATCCTCTTTAGCATTACCAGACCAAATATCAGAGGTTAGACACACACAATTAACACCAGCGGAACTAACAGTCTCAACAAGCTTAGCCTTGCAATCAGTGAAGTATTTCAGCATGTCTCTAGTGGTGGTTTGCCTAGAGACTGGAACATACTTAGGATTATGAGCAGTTTTAATGTACTCTCCAAATACATTAGATTCTCCCAAAGAGACAGGAACATCAAGCCTAGCAAGCAATCGAACCAGTTGAGTACGAGCAACAATAGGACAATACTCCCAATTACGCATACTACCATCAGGATTAAAAGAGATCTGTGACTGAGACATGCGAGTTTTTTCACGCCTCCTAGGGCATTTATCCCTATGCCGAGTGAGGTGACCAGTACCACCACTAGAGAGCATAGAGTATTCCTTAGAGCAATGGATGCACTTAGCTCTATACTTGACTTTCTTACCATTCACTTTTTTGAAGAGCTTCTTAAAATCCAGCCACACCGCCGAGGTAGAGGGACGTGAGCGCTTGGCACTATTCTCGTCCCCGTCCCCTTCCCCGTCCCCTTCCCCGATGTTTGCTGCCCGCCTTCTTGATCATCGCCGACATCGATGGGAGCTTGAACGCTACGTCCGAACAGCTCCTCGGCGTCCTCGCGCAGGTCGTCCTCGTCATCATCTCTGGCCAACCCGCACAACTGCCTCTCTTGGTTGGTACCGACATCAACCGTGTCATCATCGGATCCAACCATCGTCACGCGTCGGCGCCCTAGTTCCTCAACGGCTTCAAAAAAACAAAGAGTTAGTACAGATCTAAGGTTAGGGTTAAGGGTGAGGGTTAGGGTTAGTCGTACCTTCACAGCCGGAGCACCAGAATCGCCGACGACGTCGACGAAGCACGGATCCGTGCGAGGTCGACGACGGTGACGACTGCCGACACGGAGATGACTAGTAGGACGAGGCTACAACAATGAAGCGAGATCAAGAAGAGGGGTATACATGGCCGTGTCGTGTGCCAGTGTCGGCCAGCGGTGGCTCAAGAGGCCACCGGAGGGCGAGAAGAGGAGAGAAGGTCGGAGGCGAGAGAGGAGAGGAGAGTCACCGTCGCTACGTCGCAGTCGCAGAGGAGAGAGCCAGAGAGGAGAGCGACACAAGAGAGAGAGAGCCGGTGAAAATTGAATTAGGGTTTGGGTGGATACGGGGCGACGGGGGCAAGGCCAGTTATATACCCCTCCCCAACAACGGGCAGATCCAACGGTGGACAAGAGCGGGGGAGGGGCATCAACGGCTCGGAGGTAGCCGTGCCTCGTCTTGAACCGTGTCGTGCCTGGGCCGGCACTGCGGGCCGACATTGCGGCCCAAGCACGGCACTACGACCGAGCCGTGTCACGCATGGGCACGATTGGAGTGGGCCGGGCCGTGCCTGGGCCGTGCTTCTTAGTGTCGTGCCTGGGCCGGCCTGTAGTGCCCGTGACAGATGGCCATCTATATGTGAGACCACCACGTGCGGCAGCAGGGTGGCCGGAGGTGGACGCAGCAGGTATGCACAGCCGTGTAGCGAAGGGTTCGGTTATGCTATCTCTAATACGCAGCGCATCGCAGGGTTCGCGAGCGGAGGGGCGCGTGCGGCTGGCACAGCCAAAAGAGTCCCGGGCTCCCGGCGTAGGCACAGCCGACGAGGCCCAGAACCTACATGGTTGTGCGACGTGTCGAGGGCGTGGGCATGGTGCGGCGCGCAGGAGGGCCAGTATAGCGGACTTTGAGGAGCGTCGTGCGAAGGCCTGCGAGGTGTGCTGCCGGAGAAAAGCGCGAACCCGATAGGGCGTGTTGCCAGCGAAACGCGTGAGTCCAGCGAGCTGGGCGCGTGGGTAGGCTCGGGAAAAAACTGAGAAAATAAACCAATAGGTAAAAAACAAATTTCCTGTATATTTCCTTGTGTGTGCGAAGCAAAAATCCACCAAAATTCTTTCACCTACTTCGGTATTATACCCAACGCCAACTGAAGTGCTTGTTTCTTAACTCGATTGGTGTGCAGCTTTTGCATCCGCAACTCTCGGGTAGCATTTGGTTAAGAGTTAAGGTGTGATGGGATGGTTCTGTCTCTGATTTGTGGGACGGGATGATTTTATTTTCTGTTTGGTTGAGTAGAGATGAGACCAATCCGTTTTCTGTTTGGTTTGGAGACATTAAAAGTGGGTTGGTTTGGAGACATTAAAAGTGGGATAAGTGAATGACAGATGGAGCATATTTGTCAGTTTTTTTATTTTTCTTTTCTTTTTCTTTTTCTCTCCTTATCCCTTCCGTAGCTTTCCACGCAACCTCCCGCGACTCCTCCGCGTGAACGCGCAGCTGGTCCGGCTCGTCCGCCAACGACTCGCAGCAGGGCTGGGCGCGGAGATCGCCCGCCGGCGACTTCTAGCAGGGCAGCCCCGCGCCTCCTCCGCCAGAGCCCGGACGCGGGCTGCCCCGGGCTTCCTCCGCGTGGCGCCCCGAGCCTCCTCCGCTGGTGGGGTTGGAGCTCACGTGGCGACGGCAGGGCCGGCCCCCAGAGCTCGCCCTCCGCTGGCGACCTCGTCGCGCCTCCTCCGCAGCCCTCGACCCTGCGCCTCCTCCGCCCCGGGCCCCGGGCCTACTCCGCCCGCGCCTCCTCCACTGGAACTCGCCGGGGCCGAGCACGGCAGTGCGCGGCAAGGCCGCAGGCGAAGCTCGCCGGGACCGGTACAGGAATAGCTCGAGCGCGTGGCTCCTCTCTCTCCTCTTCTCCGCGTCCGGCGCGGCTCCTCTCCGTGACCTCGTCCACGTCCGGCACCTCCGTCGCTCGCTCGTCCCCCCAGGACGGACCCCGTCCGTGAAATTTTGGGGGACGGGGTCGCCCTGCATCTCATGCGAATATTCGCGTGGAGGACGTCCCGGCTCCACTTCGCCTCCGAACCAAACAGAGTTGATCCTGGGGCCATCCACCTAGTCCTCCCAACCAAACACACGCTCAGAGAAAGAACACAACAGTACCAATTTTCCTCCTCCTCGGTACGGACAATACAGCCGCACAGGTCTTGAACAGGATGAGAAAGGACCACAACACCTGCTTGGTTCGATCTCTACGTGACAGCAGAGATCAGAACTCCGGCTCCAACTTGGACTCGAGCTGGCAGACGTCAAATTACAGATTGACGGCACCAAGGAAATTGCAGTTCGATTCCACTGCGATAGACAGCAGATCGGTCTATGCGTCGGGCGTCGGCGACGTGCAGACAGGAAATACTGACCGAGTTGCATACAATAGGCACAAGAAAACATGCTCGTATGTAGACAGGAAATACTGACCGAGTTGCATACAATAGGCACAAGAAAACATGCTCGTATGTTTCAATGAGATGCAATATATATTAGAATCGGACTCCGCATCATTGCTAGATGCGAGTTATTCTAACACATATGGGCACGGCTTATGAGTTCGGGTCACATGCACGACCCAATTCATTTTACAATTGGACTTCGTATCACGTTAAACAAGGGCAATTCTAACTCGTATGAGCACATATTATTATATATATGTCCGGTAGTTAGAGGAAGAAGGACAAAAAAAAAAAGACGGACCTAAAAAATAGCTGGAGAGAAATTTTATCTCTTTATTATTAGGTATAGATCTACAAACCCCTGAACTATGAATTTTAGTCCAATTTAACCCCCCTCATGGCTATCATGGCGCCACGTAGGACGGCTTACATGTGCCACATTGGCAAAACAGCCATTTAAACAGACCATGATGCAAAACACAAACGGTTTGAAAGTTAAGGATGGACAAATGTCTAGTCTAGTTTTATAGATGAAGAGAAATCGTACGACCACGAAAGTTAAGGGGTCAAAGGGACCTTTTCCTAATTTTGAGTATCTATATATACTGTTAATCCTCAAAATTGAGAACAGTATTTTCTGAGTTAAAAAAAAGAAGTATCATATCTATGACCTCTAGAAAAACTTACACTCCCTACTCCAAGTAATATATATGTTTTTTTACAGAGTGTGATCCTTCTTCCAATCGCATTTCACGCTGAATTTCCATTCTTATTGTCCATGGAATCTTGAAGAATTTCAAGTTTGATCCCCGACCAATCACCTTTCATCATCGGTCATCACCAAATAAAGTTCACCTCCTGCGTCGCTGTCCTTGGAAGCCTTTGAGCCTCCCGTAGAGCATGAGGAGAACAAGGAGCAGCTTCCCCTGGTCGCTCCACCACCCGGAGAAGCTGTACGGCTTGTCATGGCAGGTGGCGGTCGCCTCCGCTGCCGGCAGCAGCCTCGAGCAGCTGTAGCCAGTGGACAGACCCACGTTCCCATAAGCACTGCATCCATGCAGGAATCCATATGTCAGTTTCAGAAGCTCCAGAATCCATATATGGGCTGTGAACTGTGATGTTCGTCGATCGTGCATGTGCACCTCACCTAATCACCTCGAAGATCACGTTGAACGTGGAGAAGTTGAGCGGGTCGCCGGAGATCGATCGCCTCTCGGTGATGCAGGCGAGCATTACCGCTGCGGCGTTGCAGGCCAGCGGTGACAGCAGCATGCTGTTCAGCGACAGTCTCCTCTTCTTCTCTCCATCCTTGCGTTCCGGCTCTCCGGCGCCGCTCCTTTTCTTTTCGCCGCCGTCGTCGTGCACCGACAACAATGTCGCCGACGCGGGGATGCACCTGAAAGTCGTTGGTTGGCATGCAAAATCTATCAATGATCGAACAATATGCTGTCGCGTATGCTTCAATTTCTCGCGGAGGAGCATGACTGACATCATGGCGAGGAACAGCACCAGCACCGCCGGCGCGACGAGGGAGCAGTCGACGGAGTTCTCCCCGGCCTGCCGCACGTTCACGGCCATGAACACCGCGTTGGTGACCTTCTCGCCGGCGGTGAGCCCCGCGAACACCGCGGAGTTCCAGTTCAGGCAGCAGAGGAGCGCCGCGGCGGCGGCCGCGACGGCGACCACCGTGGCGGCGAGGGACGCCGCCCGCGTGTCGCTCGGCAGCAGGTGGCCGAAGCCCGCCGCCGCGGCGCTGTTCTCCATGTCCATGGGTACGAGCTCCTCGACGGGTCCTCCTCGCCCGGTGAACAAGAGCAACACCCTCGCTAGCCCTCTCGTGGCGCTGACCGCCAGCCTGAGGAACACCGGGAGCAGCGTGCTGCCGGCGAGGATCTGTGCCGCCAGCAGCAGGAGCAGGCCACGGTTCGCGGCGAACACCGCCATGCTCTCGTTCGTCGGGAGCAGGCCGCCGTTGGTGAAGGACGAGACGGTGGTGGACACCGAGAAGAGCGCGGCGCTGATTCCCTTCCTCGCCAGCACGTCGCGCGCGGTCGGTACGGTGGCGACATACGCGAACACCAGCACAGAGCCGACGACGAGGATCGCGGCCATGTAGGCCGAGACCACGAGCGCTAAGCTTCTGACGACGCGGCAGCTCTCCTTGCGATCACCACCATCGCCGGACGAATCCGCAGACGGAGCTGCTGCCGGACCATTCGCCTCCTCGAGATCCGGCTCGTCGCAGACGGCGACGGCGGCCGACATGACCCTGCCGTCGTGATCTTGATGGTCGCGCGGCTGCTGTCGTCGCTTGCGCGACGACTCGAGGACAAGTCCGAGCAAGGAGACGAACATCTCGCTGCCGAGGAGCATGAGGAGGGTGAGGACGACGAGCTGGGCGCTCGAGAGGTCCTCCATCTGGACGGTGGCTAGTCCGGTGACGGTGACCGCGGACGTCGACATGAAGAACACGTCGACGTAGCGCGGACGGTACGATCCGGGGCTGCTTGGCCTAAGCAGCACCAAGGCGAGGGAGCCGAGCAGGTCGACGGCGAGGAAGTAGGACAGGTGGAGCAGCAGTGGGGTGAGGTGGAAGGCGATGAGCCGGAAGACGAGCACCGATGAACTGACGGCGTGTCTCGTGGCGCTGGCCAAGACATGGAGCCGAATAGGCATTGGAGGTGGTGGTAGAGAAAGGGCAATGGGCAGTGCCTGATGATCTAGCTGGTCTTGTTTCAATGGAAAACTACTTACTTTTACTGGTACTAATACATACGGAATTTAGTACAAGTGATTACTGATCTCAATGGGTGTATATAATATAACTATATATACAACTTAGCTTGACAGAGCAGTGATCATATGGAAATGCAACTGTTTCAGCCAACCCATTGGCTTTAGAGAGCTTAGTGGTGAGGAGGAGGACATGTGTGCAAGTGTAGCATGGCTCAGGCACCTTTCAGAACTTAATGGCAGGCCTGCAGATGGAGCACGCCGTGAGTGAGATGAGATGAGATGCCTGAATACACGCGAAACTACTAGGCACAGCACAGAAAAGACTGGAGAAATTCCAAGCCTTTTGCACATGCGTACAGGCAGCGTACGTGGTGAGCCTTTGCCCAACCGTCTGCCATGGCGCCGAGGGCAACCACGGCCAGATCAGGCAAAGCGGAAAGGCAGGATGGCAGCCGGCTGCTCGTAGAGGGCAGGCGAACCCCAACCACTAGTAACTGAAAGCTTCTGGCGTGTGATACTGATATGACACGCCGGCGTCGATCGCCAGCAAATGAAGCGGTGGCCTATAGCTACTGCGCTAGCTCCAGAGAGGCAGAGACCAGAGCTTGTGATAGCGAGGCTACCGGAGAGACGCGGCTGCAGGAGCAGGACCATCATCGTCATCTCCGTCTCCATGGACACGTTCGAAGAGCATGCTTAGCTAGGGGTTTGGGGGCAGCGTGCGATGGAGGAATAGATTTCATTCAGTGCCTCCACTTGGTGTCATATGACCGCACGCGAGGCAAGTCCTCTGCATTTGGCGCCAGGTCACAAACGCCCTTGCCTTTGAACACGTCTTACTTGCCACTTGCGTCGATGGTGACCTGGCCATGAATCTGATTGCTGGGAGGGTGATTGCTCCGGAGAAGAGCTGCATGCGATCAGATTCATGGCCAGGAACTCGGGAAGAGTTGCGTAGCTGTGGTGGTGGTGGATGCCATGCTCCCAAGGGACGTGTGCAAGGCACCCGTGGACAACCTCGGTTCCTTGCCAACAATGGTAGTACACAAGACGACGCATAGTAATTGCGCGCGAGCGCCAACTTACAGGCCTATTTGGCAAGCACTAGCTAGCTCCATTAAGGCTAGTTGGATTGAAAAACTATTTTGTTAAGTACTAATATATCAACCGTGCTCTTTTGTGTAGACTAGAATCTTAAAAGATACTTTTTCCCAAAACAAAAAAGGATCCTAAGAGATATTCCCTCCATTCCAAATATAACGCATTTTGTCTTTTCTAGGTATAGCTTTTGATGATGAATATATATATATATATATATATATATATATATATATATATATATATATATATATATATATATGTATATATATATATATGTATGTATGTATGTATGTATGTATGTATGTATGTATATGTATATGTCTAGATACATAGTAAAAACAATGTATTCAGAAACGCCAAAATGTCTTATTATTTGGAATGAGGGGAGTATAAACATTACATATGTTCATGTTAAATAATTATGACTAATAAAAAATACTTATATTGCGTTTCCTTTCAGCTTTTGCTGTTTGCTTTTTAGTGATGCACTGTGCCAGCAGCTGCAACGACTTAAATTCATCTAAAGCGTACTCCCCTATCTATTTATGATAAACTTATCAATTACTATATAAATTTTCCATCCATGCCTATATACAGTTTTTTTCATTTCACATGGCACATTATGTGTCTTTAATAAATTTAGTTAAGATCTTAATTTATGATATGGTGAATTTTGTTGCAGATCATGCCTTGTTCATGAACATAGGTTTCGACTTTCAAATTTTGATATTATTACTTGCTATAAAGTTTTAGACTCAATAAAAGTTAAAACTCTTTATGCTTATTGTACATTTTATTTTCACCTCTCATTTTATATTTTATTAAAAATAAGGATTTAGCTTATAGAGTGCACTCTTAACTATTGTCGGTAGGTAGAGTTTGAATTGAGATTGAGAGGAGCAAACTATGCTAACCTAAAGAGAAGATTAATACTAACTATTTACACCAAATGAATCTCAAAGTCCATCCACGTAATTTGCACCTTTGGTTTGCATTAACCTCATCTATTACTAAAGATGTTAGATTTTTCTTATAAAAAATTATAAGTGTGGTTGTATTTTTAATAAAAAAACTAAGTGCTCACAATTATATTATCAACAATTAGATATGTCATTATATTTCAGCTAAAAACTTACAAAAATTATTTTCATGGATAATAATATAATTTAAAATAATTTGTTAGTGTCATTAGAATAGGAGTCATTAAGGAACATTTTCCATGATCATTGAAACATTGCTCATTTGTGCAAGTATACTTGATCAGTATGACTATTTTATGTATGTTTACCTTAAGTTATTTTTAATAGTAATGGGTAATTTAGAAGCACATATAGACATAATTTATGGTCATCTAAGCATTTTACGTAAAAGCAAATGTCAATAATTTAACGGGATATTTAATTTACCTAATAGATCACTAGATTTTCCTGATTTTTGTCGGGACTTGATTTCTTTAACACATATATAATAAGAGTTAATGCTTCCCTTCGTAAGCCTCTAACTTTTTATGAGAGGTTATAGGCCTCTGACTAACTATTAGTAATAGTAAGACTTGAGATCACACACACACACACACGAAGGGAGCTTGAAATGCCATGAGGATTACTCCATGGACTCATAACAAGTAGCCCAATAGGCCTTTTTGGCTAGACCGATATTGGGCTTTCATATTTGGATAACTTTATATATTTAGATTAGAAAAAGAGAAATGCTACACAATGCGCGAGTGTTTTGGCGCTCTCCCGCACTCGATTTTTAGTCCACCGGATCATTGCCTCGGTTTGTCTGTGTCCGTCAAATCTGCCAAGCCGTGTATCGGGCGGGGCGGCCTTCTAGGTACGCGCGCGTGGTTGTGTCAGGTGACGCCCAGAGAGAGAGAGGACGCGAACGCGAACGCGATGTGGTAGTGGCTGGTCAAGGCGGGCCCAGATACTGCCGCTCGTACAAGTCAAAGTCTAGCCCGGTACTATACTTGCCTGGGTCTACCAGCGAGAGCGAACGCTCCTGTGGTCGTCTGCCGCCCCCCTGCCTCTCCTCTCCGGCGTGCTCGCCGGCGACGAGGGTAGGTGGGTCGGCCCCTCCTCTAGAGTTACTAGTAGATCGTAGTTAGAGTTGCCCTGATGGGAGAGTCCTGTCTTGCCGTCGTCCGCGTCGTCGTTGCAGCAGCTGCCGTGGTCTTTCCCGGTTTCTTCCTCGCCGTCGATGTCGTCGACTTCAAGGTCAGTGTTAATAAAATAAATCATTTCTTCTTCCCCGCGGATCTCCTCTCCACCACTCTCGCTTCCACATCCATCCGTGATCGGCGAGATCCGTCCCCTCCCGATCCGCAACCTTCGACGCCGTTCAGCAGCCTCCGATCCTGGTGCTCCTTTCTTCAGCAAGGAAGCTCCTCCTATGGTGTTGGTTCGACAGCTCTGCCTCTACCTAGGATCCTGGTTCGAGCTTCTTCTTCTACCTCCGGCGACGGCTCCATTTGCATCATTCGGTCGTCAGTGTGCGTTGCCTCCGATGGCTCAACCGTCCCACCTTTAACCGGCGCTTTGCGCGGTCAGTCCACCTGGGTGTATGCGTCCTTGACGCCCATGTGACCCTCCACCAGCGCCTTGTCTCCCCAATCGCCTTCGACGTTGCTGTCTCCCCCATCCAGCTGCAAGACTTTGATGTAATCAGGTCTTCTTTTAAGGTCCTCTTTGTAAAATGGCTGCTGTTTTAATATAATATATGAGTTGTTATAAAAAAGAAAGGCGGGCCCAGATGGGGCCCGACAGCTTCAGCTCCGAAGCACAGGAAGCAACGCAGGTGGTCATGGTGCCCCGTGGGGCCCAGCTCGAATCACTTTTTCTTGTCACCGAAGCTTGCGTTGATCACTTCATTAGGAGTCCAAAGTTCACAACTTTGATTAGGAGTCCATAAAAATAATTTGTAAAATATGTTTATTTGTGAACAATTTGACATATATTTTTCTGATTTCTGCAATCCATAAAAATGATTTGTAAAATATGTTTTTGAATAATTTGGCATATATTTCTTTGATATATGCAATTCATAGAAATAATTTGTAATTTTTTTTGAACAATTTGACATATATTTATCTAAGATTTGCAATTCATACAAATAGAAGTTATGTTATCCTCAAATTACATCACTTTGTCAAATACATTACAGTGAAGAAATCATTATAAATATAGTGATAAGACAGTGTAAATATAGCTAAAAGACAATGTAAATACATAGAAAAAAATCAGGTGCCAGGAGTTTCTAAAACACTCAGTTATTGGTTAGACACTTCCTATTAATAACATCTAAGTAGGAAGCGACACGAAATCATGTGGCTGGGATGAGCTCTACATTCCAACCACCTAGATTTAAGTCCTCTTCAATTCGAATTCGGGTGTCTTTTTTATTTCTAAGGAAAAGTTATAGTTCATCCAGTTTGATCTCATTTTTTCTTAACATCTCTAAGTCAAATTAATACTAACTTGATCTTGTAGATGTAATCTATAAATTTGGTCAAAACTAGAGAAATTTGACTTGCTAAAAAGAAAATATTTTTTCATTGCTTTTGTGGAACGTTAAGGAGCTCTTTTATTTTGTAAAACATGTTGGCATGTTGCGACTGAACTTTCACGGAGCACAGTAATGACGGATACAAATATTCTCATATCCTTGCCTTTTCAAGCATTCATCGTGGCTGGGTTTTAATTAATCCCATTCCAGGATTTACCTGTGCCGCTGCCCATGCATGCTGAATGCTCTGGCCTCTGATCGAGCCTTCATAAAGCAGCATGACCAAGGCTCGCATGGACTTCCCTTCATCACTCCACGACCCAGAGAAGCTGCAACCTGCAAGGCTGCAAGGCTATCATAGCAGATGCTCTCCGGGTGAAGCTGTTGTTGCAGCCTTGAACAACTGTAACCAGTGGTCAGTCCTACTGTAGTGTGATCTGCAGGTGTTAAAACCTGAGGTGCACTGCATGTACTGTATTTTGCGCAAGAGCCAAGAAGACACGGGGGCGTGTTTGGGAGGGTGGCCGAGGCCGGCTTGGCCCGTCCGTCAGGCCCAGGCCAGCCTAGGCCTGCCCCAAGTGGTGTAACTACTCATGTTTGGTATCAAGTATGCAACGGGCTAGGCCTACTTGAGATTGTGTTTTGTTCCACACATGCAGTCGAGCTGAGGAGCCAACTAACTCCAATTACCAAACCGAGATTGTGTTTGGTTGTTGGCTAGCCTCGGCCAGGCCCATAGTCAGGATGCAGAAATGCAGATATAGCAATGGAATGAGTAAGAGTTTGAACAAGTAAACCATACAATTAGCACTAGACCTCAGACAAATTAGGTAATTAACCATGGAGTCATAGCTGCTCTAAATTTACAAAGTACCAATGAAACAAGGTAAAATAACAACATGAACAACCTAATCAGTAAGCACCAGTACTTGATCAATAGATAGGAGATAGGTAACGGAAATTGATTACACAAATTAGTAAGTGGGGCAGTTCATCCATCATCTAGTTGTAGTCATCACATGCCTAAGTGGGGCAGCCGTAGTGCCTAGTATTACCCACCTTCATCCATAGTCTAAATAGCAAGATAACAAGTGAGATGATTAACACATTCTTCCACCAACCAGCCTTACCATTAGTGTGGGTGACCGCCGCGTTAATCCACCTAAATCGAGTGTCGATCACTTGACCTCTCAATTTAAGCAAACCAACAACGAGGTCCCCAGGAGCGCACGTGGCAACTTCTCTTCAGGATCAGTTCGAGAGAGAGAATACATCACAACAGTGCTTAGATCACATTACAAGTTCAAAGTATTAAAGTTTACAAGACTTGGTTCACACACTTAGTTCATCACACGATCACACATTAAAGTCTACATCAAAATCTAGCAGAAGTCTTTCAACATAGCATAGTTAATGATAACGGATACATGGGTGTGCCACATCCATGTATCTACGGAACACATGATCCTTCACCACTCCTGTTCCGGCGAGGGGTCGGGAGCATAGAAGAATCCATGCACAGGGGCTACGATACATGCAAAACTTAATATCACACAGTGTGAGTACTCGAGTGTACTCCGTAGGACTTACCCAATATAGTAAACAAGGATTATGCATTTGGGTAGTAGAAAGGAATGCACAACTTTGCATAAAAGCATTTATACTATAAAGTAAAGGTGGTCTATGACGTAGCAGTTATTAAGCATAGCATAGGTAATCAAGTTAAGCATTAACAAGCAGGAACTCAATCTTCCACGAGTTCTGAATTCCAATCTCATCTCTAGTCCGTATCTAGAAGTAGAACTTATTGCTTTCAATTTTTATACTCTGCAGAGGGGTACAAGTTAACCCCACTCGAAACAAGGGATATCGCCCATAAGACCCGTCGGTATAGAAGGGGTATCTCGATGCCTCAACCTTTCCCCAACCTGGCCATGATGTTCGACGAAAGGTTCGACTGGATGTCCGGTCAATGTTCCGGACATTTCCGACTGACGCCATCCCCCTTGCTAGTTTCACGGATAAGACGGTCGCAGTCAGTTACTTGGCTTGTCTCCCCCATTGGTGACAAGTGGTCTGTACAGTTTTATGTTCCCAGGAGTCTTCCCATAGAAAACCACATAGCAACTGGCCATTTCTGTGAAATGAAAGAGTGGTTTAGCCTCAGTCAAATATAATGCATGAAACTAGCCATGAGTGTGGAACTTGAAGATCTACGGTTTGTGATAAAACAAATCGTTGATCTCAAGTCCCTCACTGATGACCAGCATCATCAGGTTCAAATCAACAACTATGACATCACAGGCATTATAACAAAACATTGGCCTCAGCTTTAGAATCTGGTGGTGTAATTCATTAGTTAAATCATTGGTGGCTGCCATACAAATAAAAAATCAGTACAACAATAAGTTACAAACTGCAGGTAACAGAAGAACCAAACAAGTGCAAATCCAAGGTCATGGCTGCCATGGAACCCTTGTGCACGTCCATTCACTGCCATCAGCACAAGAAAGAAGGGGTTGTTGCTAGGGAATAGACGTGTCACATGGGTTTGATGACACACATGACAAATCACAAGAATCAAGTAAACAGGGCAGCCACCTCATGTAAAGTTTTGCATCATAGGCCATTTAAAATTCCCACAGTTGCCACAAATCCAAAGAAACAAAACCAACAGTTCAGAAGTAAGAGATTAAACAACAAGTAGTCTCAAATAAAAGTAGTCAACAGAGGCTATAAATAGTCAATTACAACAACAGGTTCTGCCCAACAGTTCTAGGCTCAAATGCCTACCATGGTGCCTTCTAGCACATATAGTTAGCCACCCTATCAGTAAACAAAGCAAAGGACAGGTGTGAGTCAGCTAAGTAAGCTGCACAAAATACATATAGGAAAGTGTGCTCAACTGTAGTCAAAAGAAGAGAGAGTGGGTGAGGAAGGTGGAGGAACTATATATCTCAACAGTCAACCCCCTCATTGGCCATGCAACCCAGCAGGAAATGCAACTACATGTAGTAGTTCTTGGCTAGGTAGTTCCTTAGCCAAATGTCCCTGAACTATCAAATCAAACCATAATCCATCGAGGAACAACAAGTACTACTCAAATCAGATGAATGAATCATGAAAACCAACTACGATATGAAACCCTAACATCATCGCCATCAAGAAGTAGGGAGGATTGGGGGTCGATTTCACCTCGGGGTCGGTGTCGACGCAAAGGAGCGGCGTAGCAGGAAGAAGAAGAAGACCCGACGAGGTAGAGGAAGCAGATCCGGCCGGAGAGGAAGCAGATCGGACCAGAAGAACAACTTTAGCACCACCGCACCAACAGAAGAAGAGGAAAGAAGACGACCGCCTCCACGGAGTCCCCGCGGTCGACGGAGCGGCGCCGCGTCGTAGCAGATCCAAGGCGGGGGGAACAGAGACGAAGCCCGCCTAGGGAGGACGCCGCCGCGACGCACACCAGCTCACCACCACCGCCGGTATCTCACGTGGTTAGAGGAAGGCGAAGAGCAGGGAGAGGAAGGAAGGAGAAGCAGCAGCGAGGGCCACTTAAAAAGGCGGAGGATTTCGCCGGTGGGGAGAGAGCGCGTGGAGCTTTCCACCTTCCCGCGCAGCGCCGCTCGCAGCCGCGCCCGGGAGCCCCGAAGCCAGGCGCTCGGGGCCGTTTTGCGCCCTTCCGGCCGGGCTGCATCCTGGGCCAATGCTCCCAAACACGGGAGTTGCAGCCCACGAGCGCGTCCGGGCTCCTGGGCCACCCTCTCAAACTGGCCCTAGCAATATGGAACAACATTGAGCGCATGCAGAGAAAAACACCTGTTTGTTATCCTGTTGACCTCAGATTAATATCATATCATAGGTGTATTTGGTTGGCTGTTGTATCCCCTCCATCCTGCTGACTTGTATAAGCGGATGCAAAAATACGCCCTCTACGAAAATGACAAATTATGCAACCTAAGATCCTGGTTTTGGGGTCCCACTTTATCGTCCTTGGTTTCATCATCTCCGTTTGGTGTCGCAAACGTTGTTGTATTATGGCAGATACCTGAAACAGAAGGTGAAAATTTAGAAACAATTGTCTAGCTCTCTACAGAGAAACAAGCACTAGTTTGAGAATAGTGGCACCATTGAGTCCATTGGGGACACCGAGGATGCAGGGATGGATAGTTTAGTCGCCCATGCAGGTTCACCAGATTACATGGTGCACATTGTGAATGGTCAATCCAAAACATCACGGCAAACAGTACTTCGAGTAGTTCGATACTGTTTTTAATTAGTATTTTTTATAACCTGCGAGACTACTAATAATATGAATCCATTTTGATTTAAAGCCTAGTGGACTCATGAACAGGTTGGTAAACATCTGCCAGAGCGAGCCGGCCGGCGATGACTCTTCCGATTGCAGAAGTAGGTCGTGTGGGCTAGTTTTAATGTCTACCGAAAACACGGCATTTTCCCATAAACAAAAATCTGCATTTCAGTCGACTAGTTTGCGTTTTGTTTACAGTAAAGCAAGTGCCATGCATCATGCATGACAATTGAGCTCGGCAAAAACGACGAACGAGACGCATAGGAAGCACAGCAACCGGCCCGTTTCATCCAAAGTTCAAATCGGCCTTAGTAAATTTGGCAGCATATATGGTCGCATAGCTAGACTGAGAAAACAAGTCACTATTTTGTCATTTGTCACATACGTGACGCTGCATGAGAAACAGCTATTCCCTTGCTGCTCATCATCTGCTGTCTTGAGGCATCAAGACAGCAGCTATATATACCTACCTACCAACATTTCGGTCGCTTGGCATATATGTCAAGAACAAGACTTTTACCGACAGCAAACTGCTGCTAGAATTTTTTGCACTCGCTTACTACCTTGTGCATCTTGGGACACACTGTAGTTCAGTAGTTGGTGGCGAGAGGAATTGAATCCATCGATTCGATTCAGCATGACGAAGAACAAGTCAGGTGCATCCAACTACCTGTGCATGGCACCGATCTTTAGCTCCTGCGTCTCCTCCGGCAAGCAGCAGCCGTCAAGCGACGCCGCCAGGAGCCACCTGAGCTTCTCCTTCCCGGAGCGCCGGCAGCAGCAGCAGCAGCTGCAGCCGGCGGCGGCGACGGAGGAGCAGAGCAACTCGGAGAGCATCATCGACCCTGCTGCCTCGGTCATCGCCAGGAAGGAGAAGCAGAAGGACGGCGGCAAGCACTGCACCGTCATCGTGGGCACCATCTTCGGCCGCCGCGCCGGCCGCGTCACCTTCTGCGTGCAGCGTGACGCCGCGGTGCCGCCGCCGTTCCTCTTCGAGCTCTCCGTGTCCATGCAGTCCCTCGCTACCGAGATGGGCTCCGGCCTCCTCCGCATCGCGCTCGAGTGCCACCGCACTGGCACCGGTGGCACCGGCGGCGGCGAGAGCAGCCGGAACGTGTGGAAGGCGTCCTGCAACGGGCGCGACGTGGGGCACGCCGTGCGGCGGCAGCCGACGGAGTGGGACCGCCTCGTGCTGGAGAGCATGCGCACCATGACGACCGGCGTCGGCGCGCTCCCGCCCGCGGTGGCGCTGGAAGGGCCCAACGGTGAGGGAAACACGCAGCAGGACGGCGCCGGCAGCGGCGCCGGGGAGGTGCTGTACATGCGAGCGACGTACGAGAGGGTCGTGGGCTCCAGGGACGCCGTGTCGTACCACCTCATTAACCCCGGCGGCGGCAGCCCACCGCAGGAGCTTAGCATCTTCTTGCTGAGGACCAGGGGTGGCTGAGATCACCGACTAGTACATGTCTATGTATGCATCACGATTCACGAACGTTTATTACAGTTACACATGCATATCTCCTACAACTAAAACAACAAATCGTGGACATTTTTTTTATGCGACGTTCCAACGTGAATTCATCGCCCTATCGTGTCCACAGCCTCGCTCCAACGTGTGGCCGTCCTTTACGATATTTAAAAGAAAAGAGCTAAAACGAATGCGGATAAAAGAAACGAATCTCCGTCTTCAAAGTAAAACACCGCATCGACGCCTCCGCGAGAAAGTACGGGTACCTCTCCTCTTCCGTCTCCGCCTCCACCTTCCGCTTCTACTTCCTCGCCTTTTCCTCTCCCCCGCTTCCCCTCCGCCCCCGCTGTGCCGCCCAGTCCGGGGAAGGATACGGCCACCGGGTGCCGACCGGCGGGGACGCGAGAAGATGCGGGTGCGCGGAAGCCCCTGCGGGCGGCTGCGTGCATGGATTAGCTGGAGGTGGGCCTGGGCCTGAACTGCCCGCTGCCACCCTCATCCTCAGCGCCGCCACCAACATGTACTTCAAGTCGACCTCGCCATCGTCGTCGAGTACCTCGCCGCCGTCCTCACCGAGGTTCCTGGCCCCTCCTCCTCGATCTCGATCTCATCTCAAATATGCGCTTATTTTGTTCTTTATATTCTACACACTCCGCCTTGATCCATCTTCCTCCTCTCAATCGAACCCCGCTGCCGTATTCGAGACAAAAAAAAAAGGTGCCGCTCTACTCCTCTGGCAGCGACACGGCGACAGGACAAGAAGGCATAGCAACACTGTGGTGCCACCGCGCCGGGGCAAGCCACAGCGCCGTCCGTCGCTGGACCATACGCGTTGCTGCTCACCGGTGCTGCCCACACAGCTGACCGTCTGCCCACACAGCTGACCGTCGAGGCAACCCGCCATGCGTGCCCGCTTCTGGGTGACTGCGGATGTCCTGGCGACGTGCTTGCGTCCTATTTTGGATTGTTTCAGCCATGCCTTTTCTTATCGATTCTATTTTTCCTCATTGTTTTGCTTTGCCTTTTTTTTTGTTGCAGATTTCTTCAGTGCTGCCTGACCTTGCGGGTATAGTAGGAAGGTGCAGGCCTGGGGAATTTCGTGCACAGCTCAAAGGTGTTTCCCGGTGACTGTCCACTGTCATATGACATACTAGGTATATCCTATATAAATTTAGTTGTTGTGCACTTACATAATTACTAGCCTGCATAGCACAGTCATTGTGCCATTCCTTAATAACTGAACATGTGTCGTCTCATAGCACGTAGCTTGCTCTTCTATGAAATTTTGCTATTCGTATAGTTGCTAGCTGAACCTCAATTTGTCTTGCTCCAAGAGCAAGACCATACGTGTGTGTATGACGATGTGCTAACTGCTAGGTATCTTCATCTGCTGCTCCTGAGTTGTGCCTCTGATTCCACTAACCAGATACTGATTGAGTGCTCAAGAGATGCCTCATGTCAGCATGCCGAATAAAGTGTATAAAACCACTTCAGAGTATATACACTATTATTGACGGAGACTATGTGGCAATGGCATATGCTATGTTTCGATACACCGGTTATCCATCATTTTACTTGCTTATTACACTTATGCATTCATTTCCTTTCTATAAATACAGACAAGATGCAGCTGTGCTTTATGGGATGATCAAGCAGAGGCCTTTTCAGACAGGGTGGTACATAGATATGGCAACCAAGTATCCTGTCAACTTCCTCTTTGTTGCCACAACATCTCGGTTGTTTCAAGGTATTCAGTTATACTCATGCCAGTGCTATCCTGGATCTATTTATTTCACTGTATAATCTACATGACCTCATATTGTTTGCCAGACTCTTTAGCTTCGTTTCTAAATAATCCAGGGTTTACAGATCATACACTTGATGCGGCTGTTGTATTAACGAATATGTATGTACTAATTTATATTTTACTATAGGCACTTATGCTAATTTTTAAAAACTCCATGATCACAACTATGATCTAGACAGTTCCGGAGGCTACCTGGAGCCAACAAGAATTGCAGTTAATGAAGTTGCCAAAAGTTCACAGTCCACATACTATCCGTCGGTTTTTACATGACTTCTCTCCTTCGTTATTGCTTTACTTTCCCATTTCTCTCATCTTATCACTGGAAGAACAAAATGTTCTATAAAATACATTGTCCCATTTAGTGGTTATTATTTTTTGAAACAGTTCTGAAAACACTGTTCTAATATTTTTTTAATTGGTGATATGCACTGACTACGCCTAAAAAATCATTTTTTTCTGCAGTTTCAGTGCTCTCCAGCACGTAGGCTGCTATTTTTTTTATTTATAATTTCATTATTTTCATTCTGCTTATAACAACTAGATGTAGAACTGCTCTTTAATCGGTGTGCTGTGTTTTTCATGTTACATTTCATTCGGCAAACAACTACACAGATGTTTCTAAGGAGAGACTTGGGCCGCAGCTCATTCAGAAGTTGAAAAAGGAAGGTGTTAATCCCAAGCAGTGGAGACTTGCATCTGTTCTTTACAACCTTGTTCTGCTGCTTCCAATTTAGTGTCTTTTTCATGAATTATATCTAGCTTTACAACCAAGCAGTCTAATTGATTTAAGACATGAATGATAAGAAATTGCTCCCAAGAAGTGACGCATCTCTAAATCATCCATTCAAATTGACTTGATTCAAGATAACATTACAACTCACACGCAATACTGTTGTATCATTTCTTTTTAGTGATCCATTGCATTTCAGATCTTTGAGCTATCTAGCGACAAATAACGAACTATAACTTACACCGGCCCTCACGGTAGGTTGTCTGTGGTTGCTTCTCACACTGGACAAGACCGGGAGTTCATTGGTGAGCCTGCTTCGACACATCGTGAAGACATTCGGCCAGGAGAGGATAGAGATTTAGATTTTGTTTGTTTCATAAGCTTTTTGAAATAGATCTACATGTCCTCTGCTTGGTGGGGTTGCAGGTGAGGACGCACGCAATCCGGACGGCGCAGGAGAACATTGACATGACCATCAAGGCTGCTGACAGCATCCTCTCCCAATTCGACCTTGCCCGCCGTGTGCGTTCGCTGTTCCTCTGTCAATCAAGATGCTAGACGTTTAGCCAAAAATCAGAGTGAATTGGATAAAGTTTTCGTGTGGCATGGTGTGGATCTGAGGGCGTTTGAATGAATGTGCAAAAAGGTCAGGTGCTTGCGATGATTTATTGCTGAATTATCAAATATTTTGATAGATTTAAAGGATGGAGTTAATTGATACAAAATGAGTATTCTCATATTGAAGGATATAACTCCTCTTTAAGATTTATATGTTGTTTAGGGGAATCACCATTTATGATATTAGATTGAGTTACCATAATTATAGCGTTTCTTTTGAATGGGATGCAGTTTTGTAAAAAAAATCATCTCTGAAAGTGTTAAATTGATGGCTAGCTGAACTCATTGCGTTGAGAATATAGTAATCTTGCAAGTTATTGCTGTTAGCTTTTGGTCAGGTTCAAGTTCCAATGTTACGATTTTGCACCTCCACTTAGTTTGTGTTAATTTTGGCTTCGTGCTTTAGGCTTCGCTGTATGGCTAAGTGACAAATTAAAATAATATATCTCTCCCTCTCCCTCCCTAACTCCCTCCCCTTTCCCCCTTCTCTCTCCAAGAACCTTATATCTCATTCTATGCTTTAATACCAAGAAATGCATTGCCTTTTGCTTGTTTGATTTGCATTATTATGAAATATCCTGTAGCCTTAGCACGGAAAGGTCTATACAGCCGCGCTCTCCGTGACTGTGTTAATTTCACGAACTTTGGTTTTTAAATTAAATGTCACTTTAACGTCTATATTTAATTTCACAGTATTATTATTTTATCGTGCGATCCATGTGTTTTTAATATAAAAGTTTAGTTGTTCCGTAGCAACGTACGGACACGCTACCTAGTGTATATATAATAATAATAATAGTTGGTGCAGCTGTTGATACCTGCTCTTAATAATCAATTCATAAATCAAAATCATCATGCAGTACATAGTTTTTAACTCATATTTCTACTTTATCTGCCGCTACTAGAATGTTAGCACTGGCCGAGTGGTGAGATTTCAGAGCATACTCTGATTACAAACGCATGGTTTGATGGTTATTGTACAGGCTGTCTGCCAAGCTCTAACCTACAGTGCATTGTGGGCTTGTGGCAGGGTACAGATACTAACAGTCAGCTCATAACAGTTTTTTTTTTAATGAAAGTCTGCTCCTAACATTTGTACAGTGCTATCACAGCTTACTGATGATGGATGTGGTCAGGTGCATATCTGAGGCAAGCAGTCTGAAATTGCAACAGAGATTACATTTGGATTTAAGATGGCAAATTGTTGATTGATGCACAGAACTCATCTATCATCTGAATTTCTGAAACCAGTCAAATAATACTGCATTGCGTGTGCCACGTAGCTCCACAAACCGATGAAGGTAATTAGGCAAATGCTTTCCTGTGGTAGAGCCACTAGTAGTACCTAATTGACAGATAGCAGCCTAACAAATCATCAGAAGAGAAATTTGCTGTGACTACAAGGCCCGAGAATACGGGAAAAAAGGATGGAATCAACAAATAAATTTCCCCATGGACAATTGCATAAATCGTGAAAATCAACCCCAAATGAGGGACGAGATTCAGGTAAGGGATCGATTACTAGTTGAAACTGGATGATGAACACAGTACAAAGAGAAGAGAGGGAGCAAACCGACACGCGACACCTGTCGCAGGCCATGATGTGAGCCAATATGTTGTGGACGCATCAGACTGGAGTATTAGAAACTTCATCCAGAGCATTTGGTATTTTGTCCGTAACAAGGTTTTGCTAAATTACTTATTAGAGAGCGTGATTTTAAGTTGCGTAACAATTATAACTGACTTAAATACACCTTGTGAGTTGTGACAGAAGGAAAAAATAGGGGAAAATATCAGGCAGTAAATAAAATCTTCAACGGTGATTGTAATTGGAACAAAAAATTGATGAACTCTAATAAGGTCAAATCGGATAGACATAGACCAAATATTCTCTTTATATGAAGTTTTGGTAAAATCCTTTACAGAAAAGTACAATTGCAATGAATTATACATACAGATAGAGGATGTGTGGCATGGACCACTACAGTTAAAGCAATTGATAAAGCGATATACATGAACAGAGCAACTTGAAAACATCAAAACTTGATGGATAAAGTCAGATTCATCATTTTCCTTCTAGAACTCCTGCAAAGCATGGCCATTAACAACTCTATAACATAAGTAATCCAAAGATAGAAGCACATAGATTTTAAGTTCACAGTATCTCACGGCAGAGTCAGCTCGAAAGCACAAGCATGGATGGATGTATTATTTGAAAAGAATGAAGCAATTTATTTGAAAAAAAAAGAAAAGTATGTACCTGCTGTTATTTTCAGTACTTATCAAGTCACAAATGGGGAAAAGAACAGCTATAGAACTATTAGTGCACAGGGAATCACACACACACAAAAAAAGGTACATACATGAAGGTCCGCCATTTTGTTCAGAAGCCACCAATTCAGATACCCTGAAATTTTATCATTTTATTTTGCTGCATAAGGTACAGCTTGAACTGACACTGCACAGTTACATACCTCGAAGTCCACCATTTTGTTGAGAGGCCGCCAATTCCGATAATCTGAAACTATATCATTTTATTTTCATGCATAAGGTCTTGAAGCCAGCATGACCAAACCAATAATCTAATTGAACAGGCACATATCCATGATACACGCTAAAGCAAGATGATTTTTCATACAACAACAACAACAACAACAACAACAAAACCTTTAAGTCACAAACAAGTTGAGGTAGGCTAGAGTTGAAACCCAGCAGAAGCAATCAAGGTTCAGGCACGTGGATAGCTGTCTTCCAAGCACTTCTATCTAAGGCTAAGTCTTTGGGTATATTCTATCCTTTCAAGTCTCCTTTTATTGCCCTACCCAAGTCAACTTCGGTCTTCCTCTGCCTCTCTTCACGTTACTATCCTGGCTTAGGATTCCACTACGCACCGGTGCCTCTAGAGGTCTCCGTTGGACATGTTCAAACCATCTTAACCGGTGCTGGACAAGCTTTTCTTCAATTGGTGCTACCCCTAATCTATCACGTATATCATCGTTCCGAACTCAATCCCTTCTTGTATGACCGCCGAGATGATTTTTCATAGACCCTTAAAAAGTGTAGTTACAGGGAAGTATATTTTTTTTCTCAGCAGAAATGCATATTGTTCTACAGGCTATACAGATTTTACTGTTCAAGAAGGGCTATGTTGAAGTTCAGCATGACAGAGCCCATAATAATAATGACTCAATCAACCAAGATGGTATGTTTTGTATGTACAGAATAGAGATCACTTCGGAGGTAATCACTGTATACATAGAACCGAGCACAAAAAAATTTCAGAACAAACTGATTGCTGTTGTGTTTGGGCTTTTGCCCATCCACTACATAAGACTCTTTGCCAGATAGGCAGAACTGGTGCTAATACAATCACCTCAGAAACAAATTAGACCGATCCTACTTGAAAAAAAAAAGATGGAAAACAATGTAATATATGATAATTTCAACACAAAAGAGCATATCTATCAGATAGCTTTCCTAATACAACCATAGAAATATATTACCAAGACATACAGATTAAAATGAGCAGTTTTGAATTAGGAAACCAGAGAATGGCTGTCACTAAAGGCTACTTTTATATACATCAAGAACAACACTGAACCTTTTTTGTCATCAGCCAGAGCAAGCCACTAGACTGAGACATCCCTTTTAGGTACACATCAAATTCAGGCCTTGGTTGTAGCACTAGCACATGAAACACAACGAAATAAAAAATGTGTACACCAAAACTGTAAGGTATATATTTAAAATGTATAGCCAATTGCTCCACTGTATTCCGAAATAACCGAATAAACTAATTTGTATGTGCAATATATGAGCCTACATCTCATATTGAGTAAAACAATGTATAAATATGCTAAGCATGAGGTGTCATCATATATATAGAATAAAGCAAGCACAGAAGGCATAGTGCAGCATAGGCATCAGCAAGTATGAACAAAATGGTACCCGAATATACAGCCTCTTCTTTTATTTAGTCTTTCCAGGGAGTGTTCCATTCCCTTGTTGAATTCTTGTCAACAAAGTAAAGAGATCAGTGTGCAGGCAGTAATAAGATTTGGTGATTGCAAACATGCAGTACATTGTTACCTGAGGGTGCCTCTGTTTGTGAGTAGAATCTTATCACTTTGTCGTGAGGAACCGATGCATCCCTGGGAATAGAATAAAAGCTGGAGATGAGATGAAACAGAAATACATTACATGTGAGGACAAAATTTAAGCTAACTGGGAGAAATAAGCAGAAGTTCCTGCACAATGAAGAGTGGAAGGAGGTGGATCTACAGAAAAAAGAGGGTTGTGACGAAACCGTAATTTCTAGTGACCCATCGGATGGCCACCGGACACGTATCATGCTGGGGCTGCCGATGTAGCTACCGTGTTGTTAGCGAATGTGGGAGGAGATGGAGCAAACCGACACGCGATACCTCACTCGAGCTCCCCCAGGAGAGCTCCAACATCGGATTCAGGGTCGGGCGGACAGCGGCGTTCACCAAAAAATCCGCTACGCAGCTCCAGCAAAATGCAAAATACAAGATTAATGGGTAAGAGGAACAAGAGGATTCAGGGGTGTTGGTGGGTCTGAGATTAGCTTGGATCCAACTCCTAAACAGAAGCAAGCCCAATTAGAACCTTTATGCCGCACAGAAATCAAGCTGGATCGAAAGGCAATCCTGTCGCCTGAATAAAACCAAAAACACAGGTGTCTGGCAGACAGGAGAACTGAGCAAATATATAAAGCGTCGATATTTCATCAGGCTACCTAAGTCAGCCATCATGAGCATCTTACAAATACATAAAAAGGTAGCGGATGATCATATGACGTTCACCCTAATACCTACATGACCCTAAGACCTCCAACCCCCAAGCATAAAAAAATGTCACAAGCACTGAAATGATGTCAAAACCTGACACGTGTCAAAAGCCGACGCATCAGGTTAGCTGCTTCCAAGCAGTTAGAGAGTGGCCAAGACACTGTGAAACTCCAGTTTCGCATCGCCATAGGCTTCCTTGAACTTGCTATGCTTTGACTTGAGTCTCGAGAGCTTTGTGCCTTTAGTTTCCATCTCCACTGCAATCTTCTGGGTTTCCTGGCGAAGGGCCCCAAGTTTCTGCTCGAGCTCAGCTATAGAACTATCTTTTTCATCGAGTAGTGCACCCATTCGGGTTAATGAAGCTGTCTCCACCTCTATCTCTACATCCAGCTTGTCCATTTCTCCAAGACAAATAGTGTTTTGAGATTTGATTTTGACCAATTTGGTCAGGGTGCTATGCAAAGACTGGACACTAAATCCATGTCCCTCCAGATGACGGAGTGTACTAAACTTGTCCTCGAACCATTCCATGTTGTTGTCTATGCTTGCTTTCTTTATATTCCTCACTAAGTCGGGAAATACAGCCATCAGACCTAATGCCATTCCTTCACGCATTGTTGGGTGAAATTCTCTTAGTGGAAGGAAATGCGGTCGTTGAGGATGCGCACTAAACACATCCATTGTTTCAATTTGAGGCCACATAGCTGAGCTCTTGACAAATAGAGGCTTGCCATCAGCCAGTGGTGAGGGCAAAAAGCTCTCAGAAGCTGAGCAGCCCCTCAATGGAGAACTGACTATGGTGGATTGTGAGCTCCTAGCATTCTGAAGACGACGTCGAAAGCCCGAGCTCTCATCCAATTTCCCACCAGACTGCTGATCCACTTTCCCACCAGCCTGTTGATCCACTTTCCCACCAGCCTGTTGGACCCGATAATCAATAGATGGGATGACTGTTTCCATAACACGGTTGCTTTTAGCTACTTGAGTAGTAGAATGATCTGTGCACACGTGATCATTTCTGTTCTGATCAGACAAAGGAGTGCCCATCACCACTGAGCTATGTTCCAAATCTTCAGCTAATGTGCCATCTAGCTGCTTCAGATCTTTCCTTGACTTTTTGGTGGCCGAAGATCCACGATCAAGACTGTATTCATCACCATTGGATGTCACATCAACAGGGGAGCTTGGATTTTCACAAGACATGGACAATGTCCTCAAGTTAACCAGTCTCTTAGCAACCACAATCCTCCGTCGGTTGCCACTGCAATTGTTCGGGGGCTTGAACAGATATTCATCAGCCGGCCTCAATGAAGAAAGAGACTGTGGTGAAGGCAACAAGCTCTCAGAAGCTAAGCAGCTCCTAAATGGAGAACTGTATATGGTGGATTTTGAGCTCCTAGCATTTTGAAGACGACGTAGAAAGCCCGAGCTCTCATCCACTTCCCCGCCAGCCTGTTGGACCCGATAATCAAGAGATGGGATGACTCTTTCCATAACACGATTGCTTTTAGCTACTTGAGTAGCAGAATGACCTGCGCACACATAATCATTTCTGTTCTGATCAGACAAAGGAGTGTCCATCACCAATGAGCAATGTGGGCTATGTTCTGAACCTTCAGCTAATATGCCATCCGGCTGCTTCAGATCTTTCCTTGACTTTTTGGTGGCCGGAGGCCCTGTTCGGCTGGCTGGAAAAACGGCTGATGCTGATGCTAATGCTGATGCTGATTTGTTGTGAGAGAAAAACAATGTTATTTTGCTAAAACGGTACGGTTGATAAGTTCAAGCGAACAGGGCCTCAGGATCATGACTGTGTTGTTCATCACCATTGGATGTCACATCAACCGGTGGCCTTGGACTTTCTCCAGACACGGACAGTCTCCTCAAGTTAGATGGTCTCTTAGCACTAGCAGTCACAATCCTCCTTTCATTGGCGATCCAATCGTTCCAATTGTTTATGGGCTTAAGAAATTCCACCACCTTGGTCACCAGCCGATATTCCTTCTTGTTACCAACAATGAACTTATACTTCCACTTCCCACTGATGACCCTGTCCACCTCTCCCAACGACCACGCCCCTCTACAGTACGCCTGGACCTCACTGCCAGGCACCAGCTGCAACTCACTCTCACTGTCCCTGCAGAAATGTTCTAAAGCCGGCCTGATGAACTGTCAATGGACGTACTCCGTGGCCTTCCCCTCTCCGTAGTCCACGACGTAGCTGAGTTCGTCGACGACCCTCGCCACAGTGGCAGCGAACCAGGAGTAGCCGTAAAAGTCCCGGTGCCTCCCCACCTCGACCTTTTCCCCGACCTTGTAGACCTGGAGCTTGAAGCTGGGGGCAGCCATCGCCGCCCGCGAGGGGACCCAGTGCCCGTGGACGTAGTCACGACGGGGCCGGACGAGGTGGGGCGGGAACTCGATTGCCTCGCGGGTGATGGGGAAGCCAATGGTGACGGTGGCGGTGGCGGAGGCGCCGGGTTCAGGGTCGGGGGTGGACATGACGATGCCTGTCCACCAGCCGTCGTAGTGGAACGCCTCTACGATGTCGTAGAGGTGGAACCGCGGCGGGGACGACGACTCCGACGGGGGCGGCGGCGGCGGCGGCCGGGGACGGACTTGGATGGCCAGTACAATCTCCGTGATGGCGCTGCAGACATCATTGTCGACGAGGTGCGAGTATGTGGCGGTGTAGTCGCGGACGCGGCGGCCATTCGCGGGCGCGAAGTCGACGATCGTGGCCTCGTACCAGGAGCCGTGGAATCCTTCGCCGTCGAGGCGGACCTCGACCTCGGCGCCGCGGGGCAGGAGCAGGGGCGCGGGCGACGAGGCCGTGCTCCAGTGCTGGCTGGACCGGCTACGGCGACGGCCCGGCCGCCGGTGGCGGCGGCCATTGGGGATCAATGCGTGAGTTGGGTGTGTAGTCTGGGTTGGACTGGTGGGCTGGTACCAAGAGCAAAGAGCTGCTGGAAGTGACGGCTAGCAAGTATATAATGGGCCCGATTAAGCTTACCGAACAGGCCGAAAATCGGGATAAAGCTTAGCCCGTTAACAAGTTGAGACAGCCCAGTGGCTTGTTCTTCCTCTCTGACTATCCGCGGCTGCCAATTTTCCAATTACTGTTCTGAGTTTTTTTTGGTCAAGTACTAGTACGGTATGCGTGCATGTATATCAGTATATCATCTATTTATACACACTACTTGCTTTCATAATCACACCTGTGTGCTTGCATGTTAATTTATTCGCTATATGAGCAACCTATATGAATAATAAACACAATGAGTGAATTTATTATTCAACTAACGTGGACCAAAGTCACCTTAATTGCTGACAGATAAGGCTAAAGTAAGATTATGAAAAAATTAATTCTAATATATCATATATGAAGATATGCAATTTATATCTATATCTATATTATTTTGTATTTTTAAACCACCGCCGTAAGTTCTGTCACAACATACAAGTCATCTCTTGTAAGTCAAAATGCTCAAGTGCAAAGAGGCGCGGCAGAGATTGAACACGAGAAGAATAGAAAAAAAAATTGAATTGTGCTTTCCATTGATTGATCTCTGGTATATGGCAGTTACCTTGATGTCCCTTCGGGATGTCGGTGTTACACGGATGAATAGTAACCGCGGGATTAGATCTATGGTTAATACTAAGCCTATCCACTAATCCACTTGAAGATGGATCCCTGGGATGACATCGCCGGCTTGCGATTGGTTGATTTGGTTCTTAATGCCATCCACATAAATTATCACTAACTATCCAAATCATCTCCCACTGATGCCATGCCCAGTCGACTGCTTTTAACATATTAATGTAAGCCATCCACATCACCTCCACTAAGTACAATTACTATTTTCTCGCATTAACTATCCACATCATTTTCCACTGATATCATGTCAGTTCACTAACTTTCAACCTATTAATTCAAGTCATCTACATCATCTACACTAAGTGCAATTATTGTTCTCAGTATATAAGAATATATACGAGGTATGCTTGTAGTATACTGTATACTCTAACATAACCAACTTTTTTTTTTAAACAAGGGCTTTATTAACGGCACTTCAGTTCCGGTGCAAAATGAGGACTTGTTAAAATTCAGGTGCCTGAATTTTTTATTTCCTTTCAGACGACGATTATTGTATATATTTTGTACTAAAGTTGCAAATTTCATTCGTTGCAATTTCTATAGGGCAATCTGCAATTTTTAGTACCGACGATAAGAAATCCATTAGACAAAACCACAAACTTAACAAAATCTAATATATGTTGACATAAAGACAATTAAAAATTTCTATAGGCAGACAAGGACAAAAAAATTAATACATTATGACATAAAGGCAAATAACAAATCACAAAAATAACGATTTACTTATACTATTTGGTGGTACAAAAGTGTTACCTGAAATCATCTTAAAATTCAGACAGGAGAAGTGAGCAATAATATATGGTCAATTACTCATCCGATCCATACAGTACAAAGAGAATATATATATAACTGACACAGCTTAAAACTAAACAGCAAACACAACGAACGAATGAATGAATTTATTTATTCAACTAAACGTCGACGACCGACCACGTCACCTTCACTGAAACAGAAGCGATGTCATCAAGCTTTACTTCATTGCTGGCACATCACATCCATGCACCTTAGCTTCAAAGGAACAACAACTCTCAACGACATTGGAGACGACGCCATTGTTCTGCTCTACCGCCTTTAACTTCAGATGTATCACAGTATCCATCGAGATAGCAACCACAAACCTCCTCAAGCAACAGGGTTCAGCGACATGGCCACCAAAGAGCTGAAACTCCTTGCGTACACCAAACAGCAACGAAACAACACAGCCGAGAGAGAAATCGAAAGCACGATCATCTCCCACCTCGGATATGGCAACCTCCACCGTGGCCTCGAATCCGCAGACATCGCTCAACGACATGTCGACGGCGCCGCCGGCGTCGCCACTGATGCGGTGAGTGAACGGTTTGCCCGGCATGCGCATCCCGTCGATCAGCTGCACATCGTCTTCATCCCTGTCCCCGGTCTGGATCCTCATGTCGAACTCCAAAATGACGTAGGTGTCAAGCGCGATGCCTCTCTTGGGGCCGGTCATCTCGATGGGAGAGCCCTGCCGCGCGGGCAGGGACACGGCGATCGGATCGTCCCTGCTGCGTCTGAACACGTAGTTGAGCTTCGAGTCAACGGCGTCCCGTGTGGCGATGTACCCATACAGCTGCACCAACCCGGCCCCAGCAGCACCAGTAGTGTTCATTGGAGCTGGAGGAGCTCTAGCCAGCTTCAGCGAGAAAACCTGCAGCATGTCAAATGGCTTATGGTAGCCGCAGTCGTCGTCCGGCTCATCGTGCCAGCAGTCTGCGTTGGGCGCCGAGAACCTCATCGGCTCCACCGGTGTCTCGTCGCGGTCGGTGGGATCGAGCCAGAAGTACTCGGATTTCCAGTACCACAGATTCTTGAATATGGTGCCGTCACGGTGTCTGCTGTAGGGGATCATCCTCGCGGCCCATACACCTTCTTCTTCCTCAGCTGCGGCGGCAGTGGTGTTGGCATCGCCGTCGTCGTAGTAGTGGTTATGGCGCTGATGATCGTAGTAGTGGTCACCTTGGAATAGGTTGCTACAATGATGCTCCACGGTTGTCCGTGCAAGGAGAATCGGGAAAGCTGCTGGGTTGGAAGGGTCGTCGTCGATGCTGCCGCATCAGCGAGTCGTCCACGTCGTCGTTGTGGCGCAACAGCTGGACACCACCAGCGATTTCCTAGGGTCGACCGCGAGAGGCGCTGCATCTGCCTCTCTATCGCCTTGGTACGGTAGCCGGTGGCCTCTTCCGAATTGGCTGGGGATCGAACTGGCGGCGGCGGCGGCTTTGGCCCTGGGGTGGGTGGAGGAATGGCCGGAGGACTATAGGAAGAAGAAGAGGGCCGGGCCGGGCTTGCCAAAGGAACGCCGCCGGGCCAGGCCGTATGTATGAACTACCTGTTGTTAGGCCCACTCGACCTTTCCAGGTCCATGATTGAGTAACTCTTCTTTCAATCAGTTTCTATCATTTTTTCCTCAGCCAAACAGAGTAACAGACAATAGGTTCTGGTGAGAACAAATTACTCCTCCATTCCCACGTAAAGCTAGAAATCACTGAATCACTGTAGAATTAATTCAAACCTGCTCTCTATCCTACTCTACCAGAATCACTTCATCAGGGAATCAAGAATCTAAAGCTAAGAATAATCTATTGCCGATTCATATCCCACGGCCGTCTTGCATATAGTACCTTCGTCCTTAGTGGCGGAGCTGGATATAGGAAAAGAGGAGTCCATATGACATCAAATGGAAGCACAGGGGATCAGATTGGTATTATTTTAGCACTTAAAACAATGAGAGTAAAATGCATTGTAGGTCCTCAAACTATTGGCTCCTTCCCATCTACGTCCTCAAACTATTAAACCAACTGTCTAGGTCCCTGATCTATTTCCGCGGCACACGCACTGTCCAGATGCAGCCACGTCAGCCACATAATCCGACGTGGCCGTGCCAGAGTGGCAGATGAAGGGCGAGGTCATGCCAATTTAGCAGAAAAGCCCCCCGCCAATGTTCTGTTCATTAGTTGGTACTCCGGCCTTCTCTTCCCCAATCTTCTTCAGGCTGCTCGTCGCCTGCCGCTTGCTGCTCGCCGCCCGCAGCCGCTATCTCCGGTCCGGCCGCCCGCGCCCGCATTCTTCGGTCCGCAGCGCCTCCACGCAGTCTGCGATGTCGCTCGGCAGCTCGTCATCCGCGCAGAGGGTTGGGCCCCTGAGATTGGGCGCGCGCACTGGGCTGTCCCTTGTGCCGTGCCCTAAATGCGGCGAGGAGATCCTCGAGCTCACTTCGGGTCCAGGATCTAAGGTTCCGGGGGCCATCTTCTTCAAGTGCCGGCTCCATGAGAGAGATGCAAGTGCCGACCTCTTCAATTGTTCCCTCCCTGTTCAACAGCGATGATACTCTTGTTGTAGTCTTACTGTACAAATTGCAGGACTCTACAACTTGCCCTTGGTATTTGTTTGCCGACAAGTATGAGAAGCTGCTGATTGCCAAGGGATTGGTGGAGAAGAGAGGGACTGCTGACGCCGGCATTAGGCATGAGGATTCCATGAATGAAGTTGAGCAGATCAAGATTGCAATTGGACGCTTAGAGGGAGTAGTGGAAGCAAACAAGACTGAATTGACACATTTGCTTGCTGATGTAGTGTCTCTGAAGAATGGAAGTGATAGAGTAGCTGAAAAGCTAAGTTGGTAGACCTAGGAAATATTGTAGCAGTGTGCCTTGTAGTTGCTGCTGTTTTTCTTGTTCTGGGTGTAATAACCATGTTTTTCATGTAGAAGTGGCAGCTTAGCACCTCTACTGAACCATGTGTTCAAGTATGTTTCAGTTTACAAGCTGTAATAACCATGTTCATGTTCAATGAATGGAATATGAGTTTGTATCAATGCAAGTATGTTTCAGTTAGCTTTTATGTAATTCTCTTACACCAAATGACAGAAGTTGATAACATGGTGACATATACCAGATCACTGGAATTTCATTGTCAATTCAGTCACTGCAGTTACATATCATAGCTTAGGCCATTAGTTCTTTGACCATCAGTCACTGCAGTTACATACCATAGTTTAGGCCATTCCTTCTACCACCCTACTGTTTGCATTGCAAATGATCTATATATCTATGATCACTGCACAAAAGGCAAGCTTAGCTGCTTGACAAAAGGCAGCCATTGCTGCTGTACAAAAGAAACAGTAGCTGCTACACAAAAGTAAGACACCACATTGTCTTCACTTCTCTCCATTTGTCCCTTTCTTGGACTTGGATTTGGCCTTGGCTGCCTTCTTCTTCTTCTCTGCAGGTACCCTGCTGGCCCTCACAATCTTGGATGCTGTTGTAAGTGGCATGTGTCTTGCTGGTGGGAGATTGGAGCTGATGTAGGCACAATCTGGAATAGGTTGCCTCACTGCAGTTTGCCTCACAGCTTGGGCAGCCTGCAATAATGGGATCCAATTATTAGTCTTACAAAGGAGAAAAAAATAGTGCTAGGAGCTGGGAAGAAGGTGTTGCCTCATCTTGCAGTTGTGACACCATTGGGTTCTCCAAAGTTGACATAAGTGGTTGTGTTACACTTTCTTGCAGGTTCATCTCCTAAAGAAAGTTACAAATGAGTTTCATATAATGTCATCCAATTAAGCATTTGGTTGGTTTTGCACAAACCTGGACAGTGGCAGGTTGTTGGCTGGAATGTTGATCTGGCACAGATGGACTAGCTTTCTTCCTTGATTTTTTCACTGCTGGTTCTCCTGCTTTCTTTCTCTCACAGGTTGCTGAGTTGTGCCCAGGTTCTCCATAGTGACTACAATGCATGGTTACTCCATGTTTGGTTAGTCTTGGCCCATTTGGTCCACCAACTTCATGTGCTGCTTTCCTTCTAGCTTTAGGTGGTCTTCCAACCCTTTTTTCATACACAGGTGGTTGAACTTGTGGGTCACCAACCTTTTCCCAAGTGGACTTGTCATTGCATGGGTGAATGTAGCATCCATATGCCTTCTTAAAAGCTTCAGTAGAGTAACACCAAGGCAGCACTGACTCCTCAGGTATCCTCTCATGCCTCAAGCAAGAAATTGCATGACTGCAGGGTATACCTGTCAAGCTCCACCTCTTGCAATCGCAATGCCTTCCTCCAATGTCTACATTAAATTGCCACTCCCTGTCATGAGCCTCAAATACACCACTCCCACTTGGAATTACATAGCATGTGTTGGCCATCTCTGCATGTCTTGCCAATTTCTTCCTGATCTTTGGACAGATTAGCATCCCTCCCCATTTCTCTTGCACTTCTTTTTTGTTTGTTGTAGTGCCTGGCCATGAGCTGTCCCTTGATCCTTTGCAGCATGCTTAAGATAGGAAGTTCTCTAGCTTCTAAAATGTACCTGTTAAACACTTCACAGGTATTGTTCAGCAAAATATCACATTTTGGGTACTCACTAAAAAAATGCCCTAACCCAAGTGTTTGGGGCCATTTTCTCTAACCAAGCATGGGCATCTTTGTTGAGTAGTTTCATTTTGTCCATCTCTTGATTCCATCTTGGCACTGTACTTGCCCTTGCACAAGCCCAAAGCTGATTCTTCAGGTTTTCCCCTTTGAACTGCCCCTAGAAGTTGGAGTAGAGGTGCCTAACACAAAACCTATGTTCAGAGTCAGGAAAGGTTTGTTGAACATCAGGGATTAAACTATGGTCAGGCCCTAAAGAACGAAAAACAAGCCTAAAATTAAGCACCGAATCGGAGCATATCAAGCAAGCCTACCAGACCAACTACTACGCCTCCAAATTGATCTGGCACAGATAGCATTGAGTATAGGATACAACTCTAGGGCACTTACCATAGGTTGGAGCCAGCTCCCCTTTCAATCGTCGACGCCCTGCCATGGTGCCGCCGCGCCGCAATTTGTGCGGCCGGGCGGCACCCACCGCGGAGCTCGTTGACACCGACGTTGGTGGGGCCGCGAGTTCGCTGCAGCCCCGGCCCGCCCTCGTGATCTCTCCCTGCCCGCGAGTTCGCCGCCGCCCTAGCCCGCCCTTGCCTTCTCTCGGCTGACAGAGATTGGGGGAGAGGGTGGCTGCAGTTGAAAGTAAGGAAGACAACGTTCGCAGGGGGGGTTTGATAAAATGCGATGACCTCGCCCTTCATCTGCCACTCTGGCACGGCCACGTCGGATTATGTGGGCTGACGTGGCTGTATCTGGACCGTGCGTGTGCCATGGAAATAGATCAGGGACCTAGATAGTTGGTTTAATAGTTTGAGGACGTAGATGGGAAGAAGCCAATAGTTTGAGGACCTACAGTGCATTTTACTCAAACAATGAAGTACTCCTATACTAAAGTAATACCACTAGTGTTTAGTTTGGTGAGTCTGTAACGCAAATGGGAAATCAAATTACAGGTTAATCGGAGGTGGGATGGATGATTGCGGCCTTCGGTTGCCGCAACCAGCCATGTGCACCTCCTGCCATCATGATCTCCGCCAAGGAGCTTATGCGGCCACGGCACCGGCCTCCAAGATGAACCAGGCTTGCTTTCCTGAGTCTATCCCGTCGATGCCTACGCCGTGATCTGATTACGACAAAACAAAATGGCGAACGAAACACCACCTTAACACTTAGATATAATAATCAATAATTATTAACCTAATTTACTACAACGAGTATATGATCAGACAGCAGTACTGAAGAACGGTTTCACTGACAATCAGCTCAGGCAATAGTATCCTCACGAGGAGCTCCCGTTGCTTCTACAACTTTCTTTTCTACTCTCCCACGAGCCCTTGACAAAGCCTCGGTCATATCAGAGTTCATTGGCACAGCAACTTTCAGCAGATCAATGAAAGCTTCGACATCCTTGACCTCCCCTTCATCTCCAAGATACTTAAGTATCATCTCAATCATCGAAGGCTCAGGGATCCAGCCAGAATTAGGGGCGTACATATAGAGGGCATTTTTGGTCAGCTCATAAGCTCTCGCGACATCACCTTTCTCCGTATAGCCACTTGCCACAATTTCCCAGCTTGTTGAAGGAGGCATCTTTCCCTTTATCAAGAAGCCGTCGAGCAGCGCCTCGGCCTTGTCCAGCAAGCCCTTTTGGCAGTACCATTTGAGCAGCACATTTGGAACTTTGAAGTGCAATTCATTTTTGCTGGACTCCCACTCTTTCAGCAAGTCTTCAGCTTCCACGATCTCATCAAGCTTCACAAGCACTGCAAGCATGTTGGTGTAGTCCGTGTTAAGATGCCTCTTACAGTTCGACATTTGCAGCGCCCATAGCCTCTTGACCTCTGATTTGTCCCCAAGGTGGCCATACAGGGAAATCAAGCGTCTATAGGCATCCAAATCCTTTTTACCCATTTTTGCCTCTGCTTTCTTTAAGGCAGAGTATGCCTTCTCCCTCAGGTCACCCTTAGTGTATTGGCTTGCCACGACAGCATAGGTATTCCAGTCAGGCTCACATTCCATCTCCTCCAGGGTGTTCTCCAACCCCAAAAAGTCAGCTCTTGTGCCATAAGAATTTATGCATATTCTGTAGCTAAAATTATCGGGAACAATCCCATTGCGCTTCATTTCTGCCATCACCAAAGGGACCCTCTCATGCTGCCCTATGTTGGTATAGAGGCTCATGAGGTTGTTGTAGGGGAGCGCGGTGAACACAAAACCCAGCTCTTTCATCTTCTGAAAATGGGCCAACGCTTTGTCGACCAAGCGTTCTCGTGCGAAGCAGTTGAGAAGTGCACCATATGGTTTCTCTGTCTTATCTTTGTCAGATAGGTTATTGAAGTAGGTCTCTGCTGCTCCAACTCCATGAATATGACCGATTAAATCCAGGTGAACAGCATGATCCTTTGGCAGAAATTTGACGTGGCCCTTGAGATTCATCCACTCAGAGACCTGTGCAAAATGAAAAGATAATGATCAATGAGGGATGCCAAGAATTCATACAAAACTGTGCATACAGCAAGTCTGCAACGCCAAGTCCTAGTAATATATGCTTCTTGCGTTCAAAAAAAGTAATATATGCTTCTTGAGGACATGTTTCACTAATCATGTGCTATGACAAAGAAGCAATGATGGACAAGCTTGTACTGAATCCTATATGTTGACCAGCATTGTGGAGACAGATAGGGGTCAGCACATAAGTGGTACCTATGACTGAAAAGCAGACCAATCTCTCTCTGGACTCCTGAATTCCTAGCGATAATTCAAGTTGCCCTCTTTGTATCAGTCCTCTCCATGTCGTTCAGAGAAGGAAAAAGTATTCACAAAAAAATATTTCATGTGATTAGCATCTCTACATAGGAATCCTGAACCAAAAGACAGGCAGCGGATCGGACCACGTCACCTGCTAACCTGCTAACCACCGGATCTGACAAATGACACGATATGAAGTGTCCGATCATGGATCGGTCGGGTCCCGAACTACTTCTCGTCCAGACGATAGCGGGCGGCGTGCCTGTTAGGCCGCGATCCCGTCTTCTCGTCTCGCTCCTTCTCGAATTGCCCATCGGCCTTGCCCACCCCAGGCTACAATCGTGCAGCCGCCCCTCCCGTCCGCGCTTTTCCCCAGTCCCCCGTGCTCCGCCCACGAACCCACTCGCACGGGTGTGGTGACCAGCGAGGCCACGCGAGGGGGACAGCAGAGGGCAGTGCGGAACAGGGCGAGCAACCTGCGTCGGGTATGGACGAGCATGGTGGCGGAGACCACGGTGTGCTGCTCCCAGCCCTCTCAGCCCCGATGTAGGCTGCGGACGAGGAGTGTACGACGCAGTTGGGGCGCCTCTCTATGGCGCAGTACTCCTCTGGCGCGCCAAGGCCACACGCACAGCTCGCGAACATGGCGCTTCCAAAGCTCCTGCGGGCCGCACATTCGAACGCCTACTCCCCTCCGCGCCCACCTGCTCCCTGCGGCGCATCATCGCCTTCTCGGCCACGACGCAGGCTGCGTGCCTCGTGTCCGAGCTCTCCCTGTGCTGGCGTGCCGCCCAGCCCTCCACCTGACGCTCCTGACGCGCCGGCGCCACTAGCCACTATCCTGGTGCTTGCGGTGGAGCTCCACAGAGGTGGCCCTCTCCCTCTGGCCTCCGCCTCTACCGCGTCGTATTTCCTTGGCCAATGTTGCCCCTACTACTCAACTCCTCTTCTGTTTTGCTACATATCCACGACTAGGAGTCCACAGAGGAGTTGGCAAGGTATGCTAGCACATGCAAGGCCTCCCCTTCATCAGTAAGGCCAGTCACAGCCATGCATATTTCTCATTGTCACCATGTTAGTATGATTAGCACATCTTGGGTGCCAAATTCAGGCTTTGAGCTAATAGGTGGTTTCTGGAGTCCGGACACCCTTGAGCTGCTCGATGAAATGCACAAGTAGACTCTGGATAGAATTTTACATATATAACTTTTTGTAGCTTGGAAGTATGGTATATTTGAACTATATGCTGGGCAAGTATGCCAAAATTGAGTTCAGACATTTTTTCTTTCTTTCTTTTATTGTGACTAGGCCAAGCAAACATTTTTTTTTCTGAATTCTGTACCTAATAGAAAACCAAGTAGCTGTACACTGGTATAGTACAGAGGCAGTTCAAATTCCAATACATGGCCTCCAATTTCCTATTTATCGCTAGTTTGTAATAGATGCTTTATCCTGACCAACAATCCAACACATGTTCTTTAGCCAGGTTAAATCAAACATAATACCAACCACCCTTGGTCATCCATGTCACCATCTGTTGAAATATTGCTTCTCTTTTTAATTTCCAAAGATATAGCAAATATCATTGTTATTCTTGCTTTGTCATAGGTTCTTAACCAATTTGATATGATCTGAAAATTTGAAGTGATTATTAACAATGTTCTCAAGCCCCAGATTTGTTACATGATTATCATATTTAATTATGCTTTTGTGCTAAGTAGTTGCCATTTATGTATCTAAATCTTCAGACTTTTACTACCTTTACTACCTCTGATAGTTGGGTTACCATTTGATATATAATACTTCTGTTGAATCAAAACTATAGAAGCTATATATATTTTTGTCAAGTGCTGGATCGGAATTTTGCAGAACAAATAGGCCACTCAAATCCTTCTACTGAGTGCAGATCCATTACTAACTCTGTGTCCTGTAAAAAACATGCATTGTGTAGTTCTTAAATTCTACAATTTACAGATAATGCAAAATTAGCTCCAGTAGAAATATTCGAATCAAGTAAGCTTCAGGCAATATTGGGAGACAGACTTGTGTCTGTTGAGGAATTATGAGTGCAGTTTACTGCTTTCTTGATCACTTCCTTGCATGATCCTCATAGCTGTATATTCTTTTTCCCCTTAATGGTAAAACTAACTACAGACCTCACATTCCACATGATATATGTTCTCTCAGTAGTATTGCTTGAAAACTATGAAATGAACTAAACTAGACCCAGGAGTAGAACCCAGCCAGTGGAGGTGCTACTAAAACATCACAACCATTAGGCTATGAGCTCGTTTTCTCATCTGTCAGTAAACCACCATCGATTGTTTTGGTGTTGTTGTCATATTTTAACCACAATCACGATTGGTGACGGAGCCAAGGCTCGTTTCTGGCACGATAACTGGCTTGATGGCGAGGCCCCCAAAAACCTCGCCCCGCACCTGTTCGAGTTGGTTGCAAGGAAAAACAGATCAGTGCAGCAAGAGCTCGACAACGGCAGATGGATGCGCTACCTAAGAAACCGTGTCAGCACCACCGAGCACATGGAGGAATTTGTCTCCCTTTGGATAAGAATCCAAGCCGTCCACCTGCAGCCAGGCGTACGAGACTCCATTATTTGGCGATGGACTGCAAATGGTTCCTATTCCACCCGCTCCACGTATAGGATTGAGTTCAAAGGATCCTATGGCATCTTCAAAAGCGACCTCATTTGGAAGGCCCAGGCGGAAAATAAATGCAAAGTCTTCGCATGGATTCTTGTGCAGGAAAAAATACTAACGGCGGAGAACCTACAGAAAAGAGGATGGCCTCACCAAGATCGCTGCGTACTGTGCAATAGCCCCTTAGAAACGTGCTTACATCTTTCCCTACTTTGCCCGTTCGCCAAGGTGGTATGGAACCAAATCCTAAACTGGGAGCACTTTGACACACACACAGCTGACTCAGTTCGACCGGGACCCCACTCGCTTGAGTTCATGGTGGGAGGAGACCGTTCCCAAGGTCACAAAAGAAGAAAGAAGGCGCTTCCACGGTTTGGTCATTTACACATGCTAGAATCTTTGGAAGGAGAGAAATCTAAGAATTTTCAGTAACGCCCAGGAATCGGCCTTGCAGGTTGCTTCAAGAATCAAGGAAGACATTGCACAAAGAAAAAGGGCTCTCGAAAGAGAAGGCTAGCGAGCTGGAGTTTGTGTTGTACCCGTGTTCTGCTACTATGTGTTTGCCACTCCTATTGGCCTACTCTGTTTTCCCTGGCGGTTGATCTATAACCTGTACATAAAACTCTTTTACTCCTTCCTTAATTGAGAGGCAGAGCTCCTGCCGTTCGTTTCAAAAAAAAAAAGATCAATAGAATGTGACACATGTCTGCATATAACTACAGAGTAAATATGAATAGGATAAACTCCATTTATATGTCTGCTTCCTTAGCTCTTAATTTTAGTTGACAGTTTTTATGTGTTTGTAGCATTACTTCTACATATTTGGGTTCAGTTCGATGGGTCGAGTGCATCCCCCGTGGGCAGCTGCAGCTCGATGTTCATGGCTGGCACATGAGGGAAACAAGGCTCTCAAATCATTATCAGCCACATTTACTGTTTCTGCCACCACCATTTGATATTAACTGAAACTCTAGATTCTCTCCAACAAAGACAACATTTCTCCTTACTACACTATCAACTCGTCAAATCACTAAATAAATTGAAACAAGTCAGCAATGTAGATTCTGTTCATGTTAAAATAAAGTCATGCGCTCTAAAAACCCTACTTAGTTTCACATCACTTCTGATGCATGGAAATCACTCATGTTACAAACAAATACTATACAAACAAAAGAAACTTACCTAAACACCACGGATCTTACCATGGCCTAAACTATCACCAGGTTTATAAGATGAGGCGTCCATTGCCCATGTTTAACAATTGTATCAATAACCGTGCGAAACCGGACGAGGTCTCTATTACTCACGCTGTCACGCATCACGGACTGGCCAAAACAGGCTGTCGTGCGGCAACGCTGCGCATAGTTTCTAGTGGTACCAATGAGTTGCATATCGCATTTTAGAAATTTCTGCATTACATTGTACTCGAGAGAAACCTACCCTCTTTCTGTAGCAGCATCACATCATACACGTACACCTCAAATGCAAATACGAAGAGACAGATAATATGGCAAGAAAAACAACAGCATCCCCCCATATCATTTCATCGAACACCTTCCACGCGCCAACGACAACAAGCAACCTAGAATGAATGGAGCAGGGCATGAAGGAGAGCCGTATCTACCTCGAGGGCCTGGCGGTGGCGGCGGCGCGTGCGCAGCTCCTTGACGATGCGTCGGAGATCAACTTCTCCGAGGCGGTTTCCGGGCCGCGCCGCCCACAGTTCAATCTCCGGCACAAGGAGTGTGCCCGGGTTGCCCAGCGGCCACAGCGTGGACCCCAGGGTCGGCGGCGGCGTTCCCTCCTCCGCGCTGTTGCTGAGATACGAGTTGGCAACGGCGCGAGAGGGCGGGACGGGGAGGAGCCCTCCGCGGCGGCCGAGGCTGAGCAGGCGGCGCGCCGCGGCGAAGAGAGAGGACGAGGCCATGGCGAACGGCTTGGCGGGTGGCAGCTTCGGCGCTTCGCGGGCACTCGCTTGCCAGGCAGTAGCCCGTGCGTGGTTTGGGCCTCTCTTCTGGGATTTGGGCTTTAGCTATTTCGGCTTTGGGCCTAGTTCTCGTCGGCCCCTCTCCTTGAATGCTCGAACGGGGAAAAAAAATGCATTCTACATCCCCTAAATTATTGGCGTAGTCTGATTTTCTTCTTGAACTAACTGATATCTTATCTGAACTCTGAAAACCACTCAAATTGCCTCCCTCTCTTGGTTTGGAGAGGATTTGAAGGCGTTTTGGTTGAGACGTGTGCTTTCGCGCGGCTGCCCTATGTTGCCATCGTGCGACACTCCTTCGCAAGGTGCAGGCCAGCAGCGGGCGCCCTTCTTCTACCTCTCCAAACGGCCCAAAAGTAACCCTCTCATTTGTCGCGGTCGGACATCGCCACCAAATGTTTGGTTGGAGGCCTCGCAGGTAAATGTTTTCCAGGAAACAAGCTCCAGCCTCCAGACATCCAAAATTCGACGCTTGAGGATGCATGTCTAGTTCAGGCAACTTTATGCAGCCACGAACCAAACGAGGCCCAAGAGCGTGTTTGCTTTTCTTCTTGTGGCGAAGACGTCTAGCTAGGTATTGGGGCTAGGCATTGAAACGTCTGCGATCGTAATCAGATGCACATGCAGTCCCATGCGAGGGACTAAAATGTCTGCTTGAAATGAGTGAGCGAACAGACGACACATGGTATTTCATGAGTAAGTACTCCCTCCTCAGTCCACGAATACAATGCATTTAAACATTAAAAAAGTTATATCTAAATATAAAAGATTTTAGAAAAAAAATAGTTGTGCATTGAATAGTAGTACAAATTTGGCAAGTATTATATCGTTAATTTCCATTTATCAATCAATCTCTATTAGCACGCTGATGATAGCGGCTAATTAAAAATAGAGTAAGGATATAGTGTGTGTTTTTGTATTCTCTTAGTTTATTCTAAAATTTTTAAAATACATTATGTTATAGAATAGAGGGAGTACATCACATTTAACGAATTTGGTTTTGATACCATTAGTGTTACAAATAGAAATGAAATCAAATTATAGGGTAATCGGATGTGGGATGGATGATTGCGGCCGTTCCTTTGGTTTGGTAAGGTAACGGTATACCAGTACCACGCCATTTTGAAACAGTCCCGAGTCCCGACGCCGGGGCGTGAGGTCGGGCTCGGCCATCTGGAAGGCGGCCTGCAGCCTAGCGACATCCACGGAGAAGCCATAGCCACTGCAATCGGTGCGCCATTGCCTGCCGCAACCATGCAGCTCCTGCTGCCGTGCATCAGGTCACAGACAGTGCCGACACAGACGTACGTCTCTTGATCTCCGCCGTGGAGCCTATGCGGTGACGGCACTGGCCTATCCAAGATGAACCTGACTTTCCTTTGTCCATCCATGCCTGCTGGCTTCAAGATCGAAGTGGCAGCTGGCCCTGGCCGGTAACGGATCACGCGGTCACGCATTACACCAAGCACAAGTACCGGCATGCCTTCCCCTCGGTGGTCTGATTATTATGCTACTATTTCCTCCGATCTAAATTTTAAATCGTTATGATTTTTCTAAATACATAACTTTTATTATGTATCTATACATGATGTATATCTAGATACATGATAAAAACTATATATCTATTATCTCAAAAAGACAAAAAGACTTCAAATTTAAAATGGAGGGGACACAAAACAAATGAAGAATCAAACACCACCTTATAAAACTCAGATAGTATACTGTAATTAATAAAAACAACCAACTACCCAAGGAGGGGGTAGCTAGCTATTAATTTAATCTACAATTAGGAGTAGTACTCCCTTACCAAAAAAAAGTCTCATTCCCATTTCCCGAGAAGTTAAACTTTTTTTAACTTTGACTAAATATATATAAAAAATTAATATTTATAGTGCATAATTAGTATCATTAGATGAATCGCTGAATATAATTTCATAAATAAACTTATTGGGAGATACAAATGTTGCTAATACTTTCTACAAACGAGTCAAACTAAGCATGAACGTCATAGCGAGATTCTTTTCGGATGGATGGAGTATATAGGATCAGACAGCAGTACTGAAGCACCATTTCACTGACAATCAAGATCAGTCAATACTATCCTCACGAGGAGCTTCCGTTGCCTCTTCATCTTTCTTTTCTTCTCTCGAACGAGCCCTTGACAAAGCCTCGGTCATATCAGAGTTCATTGGCACAACAACTTTCAGCAGATCAATGAAAGCTTCCACATCCTTGACCTCCCCTTCATCTCCAAGATACTTAAGTATCATCTCAATCATCGAAGGACTCGGGATCCAGCCAGAATTAGGGGCGCACATAGAGAGGGCATTTTTGGTCAGCTCATAAGCTCTCGCGACATCACCTTTCTTCGTATAGCCACTTGCCACAATTGCCCAGCTGGTTGCAGAAGGCTTCTTACCCATGGTCAAGAAGCCATGGAGCAGCTCCTCAGCCTTGTCCAGCAAGCCCTTTTGGCAGTATCCTTTGAGCAGGATATTTGGAACACTGAAGTCGAATGCATTTTTGCTGGACTCCCACTCTTTCAGCAAGTCTTCAGCTTCCGCGATCTCATAAGCTTCACAAGCACTACAAGCATGTTCATGTATCCCTTGTTGATATACCTCTTATAGTTCAACATCTGCAGTGCCCATAGCCTCTTGACCTCTGATTTGTCCCCAACGAGGCCATACAGGGAAATCAAGTGCCTATAGGCACCCGAATCCTTTTTATCCATTTTTGCCTCTACTTTCTGTAAGACAGAGTATGCATTCTCCCTTAGGTCACCCTTAATGTAGTGGCTTGCAACAACAGCATAGGTATACCAGCGAACAACAACTCGAGGCGCACATTCCATCTCCTTCAGGGTGTTCTCTAACCCAGAAAAGTCAGCTCTTGTGCCATAAGCATTTATGCATATGTTGTAGCTAAAATAATCGGGAACAATCCCATTGCTCTTCATTTCTGCATCACCAAAGGGACCCTCTCATGCTGCCCTATTTTGGTATAGAGGCTCATGAGGTTGTTGTAGGGGAGCGCGGCGAACACAAAACCCAGCTCTTTCATCTTCTGAAAATGGGCCAACGCTTTGTCAACCAAGCGTTCTCGTGTGCAGCGGTTGAGAAGTGCACGATAGGGTTTCTGTCTTATCTTTGTCAGAGCGTGTTTAGTTTAGGGAATTTGGGAATTTGGACTACTATAGCACTTTCGTTTTTATTTGACAATTAGTGTTCAATCATGAACTAATTAGGCTCAAAACGTTCGTCTCGTAATTTCCAACCAAACTGTACAATTAGTTTTTTTTTCCGTCTACATTTAATACTCCATGCACATATCGCAAGATTCGATGTGATGGGTACTATAGCACTTTTTTGAAATTTTGGAGTTGAAACTAAACACGCGCAAAGATAGGTTATTGAAGTAGGTCTCTGCTGCTCCAACTCCACGAATATGACCGATTAAATTCAGGTGAAGAGCATGATCCTTTGGTAGAAATTTGACGACCCTTGAGATTCATCCACTCGGAGACCTGTGCAAAGTGAAAAAATAATGATCAATGAGGGATGCCCCAAGAATTCGTACAAAACTGTGCATTAAGCAAGTCTGCAGCTGAAAGGTCCTAATGGCTAGATAATTATGAGGCGAAGTAAATGTTGTGCTAACCTACTAAAAATGCAAGTGTCGATGTTTTACCATCGATAGCCTGTCATAGGGGTACCCGGGACAGTTGTTCGGGCTTCGACGAATAGTGGAACTCGGCGGTCACGCAAAGAGACTCACGATTTATATTGGTTCGGGCCCTTGACTTGGTCGAGTAATAACCTTACGTCCAGTTTGGCGTTAGCCTGTTTGCGTCGTGTTGCTTTGAGTATTCGGTGTGTTCAGTCGTTTACAAGAGGATATCCTCACCAGCCCTTTATAGTTCAGGTGCTGAGAGTAGTTGTTTGTGTCCTACTCGGATACAAGGTCAGAGTCCTAAGCTATGCTTCGGGCGTCTTTCCTTGTATAGTCCGAATTGGAGTTTTGGTCTTGCACGTTGCTTTGCTACGTGTTCTTCTTGGCGATTGGGCTGTGGGCCTTGTTACCAAGGCCCACTTCCCTATAGTATGGTCTATGGGGGGTCCGTAGGGTTCCCCATCGACAAGCCCCCGAGCATTTCATGATTGAGCTTCAAGGGCTGAGTTGTTATAGACTTGATCCAGGTTCTTCTTGAAGTGAAATCTTGAGATGGTCTTCTTTGATTCTTCTTCTGACTGATGTGCACTTTTGCTGAAAAAAGTGCACTTAGTGAGTGCAGCCCCCGAGCCTCTGGCTATTTGGCACAAAAAGCTAGAGGGTCTTTCTGTCTTGATGTCCTCCGAGTTCTTTTTCTTTGAGTGCAGCGAGTGCAATTTTGCCCCCGAGCCTCTTGTTTTTTGGTACAAAAAAGCTGGAGGGTAAAAAAATTAAAAAATGTGCTTTTCTATGGTGGGTACTTGCAGCCCCCGAGCCTTCTCCGGGTTCTTCTCTGTTGAGAAGAAGCCGGTAGAAGGTTCTTGATTTGTACTCCTTTGGTCTTTGTCGTTTGCTGGTCTTGGTTTGGAGGTAACTATATCAGTGTGCTCGTCCAGAACGTGGTTGTCTCCCTATTCATAACCCAAGATTTGCTTCATCCTCTCTAGTTGTGATGTATCTAGGTTATGTTTATTCTGCTAGTTATATCGAATCATGGTGCGGAGGGTTGCAACCTCTAATTCCACTGGGTTCTTTGCTACCACTCTAGAATGATCTCCTTTGCTTTCTTTGTTGAATTTATCAAATCTTGTACTCCATTGTAATCTCAATGTTTTTCGAGTGAAAGAAATAATGAATAAGATGGTTTCTGCTGGAGGCCGAGTTGTCTATTACTGTATCCGAGTTCTTCTCTGTATTTGCATGCTTTGGCTGTAGTGTAGTATTGTTGCCGATTTGTTGCATCCTTTTTCTACGTTGCTTCCTTATGAACGGTTTTGGCATCTAACCGTTGAGATCTGAACGGACCGTTGCTCTTCTCTGGTGCGTACTGTAATTATTGCTGTAACGGTAACTTTGAAGGGCCTTCCTTTGGCGACCGCGTACTTTGGGCCGCGTATTTACCTTGTATAAAGATAACTGCTCTGTTACTGTTGGCTTAACTTGCCTTTGCTGTAAAAAATTCCCCAATCTCAGCCAAAACCCTAGCTCCGTTGTGCCTTCGATCCCCTACTATTTCCGTCCAAATCTTGTCTTTGCTTTTTTGAGATGGTGGCGAAGAACAAGAGCAAGAATAAGAGCAAGTCTATCAACGAGGAGGCGGCGCTCAAGGTGATCGAGAACACCGAATTTGTTGCGATGCGGAAAATGCAGAGGCAACTCCCCAAGCCGTCAACTTCGGAGGCGAAGTTGGATCTGCTTGTTGCTCATGGCCTTCTTCTAGAGAAATGTCTCTCTAATTTCTCTGGTCCTGGTGAGCACGATGTCCCTTCTCCCACTCCGAATCAATCTGTTCTTTTTGTTCCTTTCGTGCGGGCGGGGCTCTGTTATCCCCCGTCCGATTTCTTGCTTGAGTTTCTTGGATCCTATGGGATTCAAATCCATCATCTTACCCCTAACGGGGTTCTTTTTCTTTCTACCTTCGTGCATTTTTGCGAGGTTTTCGTTGGAATTCCTCCAAATCTTCTTCTTTTTTGTCATTTTTTCCGTGTGCGTTTGTCAGACGGAAATAATACTCCTTTTCTCGGCTGCTGCCTTATCCAATCTCGTCAAGGAGTTTCTTTCCCTTCTCCTACCCTTTCTGATTCTGTCAGGAATTGGGCGGAGAAGTGGTTTTATATTTCAAAACCTGCTCTTTCCTTTTCTCATGATCTTTCTGTTCTTCCCGTTCCCCTCCCTATCTAGAAGGATAAAATCTCTTCTGCTGAGCATGCTGCTCTAAGCCTATGCTCGCTCGAGTTGCAGTGCTTAAACAGGCAAGCTTGACTAGCAATTATATAGTTGCCAGTTTCTTGCATCGCCGGGTGCAACCTCTTATGCAGAGGGTGCATTACGGCTTTGAATATACTGGGCCCTCAGATTCTTCCTGACTTGTTCCTGATGTCGAGTTGCCTGAGGAGGTCGTTCTTGAACGCCTGGGGCATATTTTGTGTGGGGTCTCTGTGATGCCTGCTCGTGTTGAAGAGTATGATGCTGCTCATCCTCCTCCTGAGGTAAGTGGTAATCTCCTCCGAGTTCTTTTGTGTTCTTGCACTTCGTATTATGTTTTTGACTTCTTTCTTCTTCTCTTGCAGGGTTTTGGTCGGGCCTTTAGGCTCAAGGTGGCTATTGTCGTAGCTGGAGAGGCGGCTGCTGAAGAGCCCGCCGGTGATGAGGATGAAGATGATGCTGATGCTGCTGCTAGGAGCTGCCCCTTCTGGGCTGGGTTCTTCATCGACGAGGTTATTTACTAGTCTTTTTGAAGGTCAGAGTTCTTTTGTTGAATATACTCTTGATCCTTGGACTGCTCGATATATCCTATTATCTAGGAAGCGGCGGACTGAGGCCACTTCTAAGCAGTCTTTGCCCAAGAGGCGACGTTCAGCTCGTCAACACCTTCCAACAGGTAATATTCTCGTAGGTGAGCTTGCGCTGAGCCTTTCCCGAGTTGTTTTCTTGGTTTTATCTTGATTTGACCTGCTTTTATGTATTCATTCGAGTTCTTCTTGTCTTCTGATAGATGGTCAGTCTGTCGCTGTTGATGAGGAGGTGACTGATGATGAAGTCCCCCTTAATCTTCGTTCATAAGTTTTTACTTCTCGAGTGCCCTTGTATTTTGTAAGATTTGCTCTGACTGAGTTCTTTTTTCTGTAGTCATGCACGGGCTCCTTGTGTCCCAAATGTAACAATTGCTTCTGCTTCTGTCTCGGAGGCCATCCCAATCCCCTCCTTTGAGGTGGTTGAGGATGATTTGTTTTCTGTGCCACTTCTTGACTTGATTTTCTCGGAGGTGGCTGATGATTTTAAGAAGGTCATCAAGTAAGTTTTTCTCCTGGTTGTTCTGATTTTGATATCTTATTCTGTTTTTGATAGACCCGAGTTCTTTTTCATTGTAGGCCTTCTGAGGATGCCTCGTCTTCTCTGGCCCTTGGGGCTAAAAGAGCTTTACAAGAATCTGCTATTGGTGAGCTCTTGTTCTGCCTTGTCTTTCTGTCTCTTGTATAATTTATGTATTCTATATCCTTGTAGACTTATAATTCTGCTTTTTGTAGCTTCTCCTCCTCGTGTTGCTCCTCTTGAGCCACATGTTGAGGAACAGAATGTTGGGGCCCTGGTGTCCTCTCAGGAGGAGCACCGGGTTGTGGATAGTCCCTCGGACATTTTTGCTGCTGCTCGTCTGCCACTTGGGTCGTCTCTATTGTACTCCCTCGAGGCTGCTGCTCGAGTTGATGCGGCAGTGGGTGAGGGTTCTGATAACTACCCTCCCCCTGCTTCTGCTGCTACTACTGACCGGCCGTCAGCATCTGGGCCGAGTACTCTTCTACTAACTCGTTTAGGAGAGGAAATGGCTCAGCTTGGCCGAGTTGAACGGTTGGCCAAGTTGGGTTCTTCTTGGGAAACCTTTTCCGGTGCTTATGGCGCCGAGCTCAAGGTATCTGAGTTCTTTTTTGACTTTCGATATTGGTTTCTTCTGCTTCTGTCTGACATATTTTTGTTTTGCAGTCTTTACTTCAAGATCAGGATGTCTTGTTCGGTCCTCATGAGGCGCAATTTACTGCCATTGCTGAGGCTAATTTGAAAAGAAAGGAAGATGAGCTGGCTTAGGCTAAAGTTGTCCTGACTTATGAGAAGGAGCAGCGTGCTCTGACGGAGGCCGCCCTTAATGCCAAGGTGCTTGATGCTGAGAAGGCGCGTGATACCGCTCAGGCTGAGAATTCTGACTTGAAGGAGAGGCTAGCTGGTAAGTTAATCTTTTGTTGATCGACTGCTTTCCCTTGGTTTTGCTCTTTTTTCTTTTCTGAGTTGTTGATTTGCTTTCTTTCAGCTCTTGCTCATGAAAAAGAAAACTGGTTGAAAGATAGGGAGACGATGACTGACACCCTCCAGTACTTCACAAAATTAGGCTGAGTCTGTAAGTACCCTTGCTGATTTAAAACTGAGAGAAACCCAAGATATTCTTGCTCAGGCAAAATTGGTATGATCTGGCGCTGATCGAGATCTTGTTCAGGCCATAAAATCTGTTCGAGATCTGCAGGCGAAGTTGAAGGCTACCCATGAGCAATTCCAGGCTCTTTATGCTACAGTCGCTCCAATCATTGCTTCAGTCTATCGGCGAGAAGATAGAGATCTGGGCCTTGGAGGCATAATACCGGTGCTTTCTTCCTGGTTTTATGATTTTGTAAGGGGTGGCTTTCACCGATGCATCAACAATGTGGTTTCATATGTCTGGGTTGTTGCTCCTGATGCCCCTCTTGAGCGGATTACTAAAGCTTCTGTAACGGCTGAGTTTTCAATACAGTGGGAGGAGGCCAAAGTAGAGCTTAGTGGTCTATCAGACAAAATCTTGGAACAGATGAATGTGCTTCCTGACTGTGCCTCCAGCTCCTTAGACATTTTGTGTAATGACCTTGTGGTTTCTTGTAATATATACTTGTTTCTGTGAATATGATCAGGCTTTGCCCTGCTTTTGAATCTGTCTTTGACTGCTATGAGCAGGCTTTGACCTGTCTTTCTTTTACTGCATTTGTGTAATTTCTGAGTAGTCCTTCCACTTTGTGTGACTAGGTTTTGTCGCTCTTCGGATAACAATAATCGACTGCATGTTGATATCCGGTTTGTAGAGTTGTTTTTTGCCACCCTTTTGGGCAGTGGCATTTGATCATACTGCTTTCTTGAGTAGATAGCCATCCTTGTAGGGTTGTTTCCTGCCGCTTTTGGGGCGAGTTGGTCGGCCATTCTTGCCAGATTGTATAATTGTTTCGGCTGCTCTTGGGCCGAGGCAGTTGGTCATGCTGTTCTTGGAATATGTAGCCAAGTTGACTTTGATCATGCTGCTTGTTGGGTGAAGTTTGTCGATCGTACCGCTCTTGGGGTAGGCAACCGAGTTGTAAATTTGTAGATGCCACTTGCTGGGTGAAGTAGTCGATCGTATCGCTCTTGAGGTCAGGCGACCGAGTTGTTGGAGTGATTGTGTCGCTCTTTGGGTGAAGTAGTCGATTGTACTGTTCTTGGGGTAGGCGACCTGAGTTTTCTTTGTTGATTGTGCCCCTTGTTGGGCGAAGTTATCGATCATACCGCTCTTGGGGTAGGCGAACCGAGTTGTATATTTGTAGATGCCTGCTTGTTGGGCGAGGTAGTCGATCAGTACTGCTCTTGGGGTAGGCGACCGAGTTGTTTTTGTAGATAGCGCTGCTTGTTGGGCGTAGTAAACGATCGTACCAGCTCTTGGGGTAAGCGATCGGACCCTGTATAGCACAACCGTTTTCGGGTTGGCTGTTTGCAGGGTAAGTAAGCAATCGTACCGGCTCTTGGGGTAAGCGATTGCGACCACGTATAGCAACAACCATTTCCTGGATTGAGCTATCTGTAGGGCTGCCCCTTTTTCCCCAACCTGATTACGGGTTGGTTTTGTCCGTTGGACAGGGCTGTCAGTCGTACCATCTCTTTTTATGGTAGAGTGACAAATGCTAGCTTGGGTCTCCTTACCCAAGAAGCTATTTGGCCGTTGGCCGTCAGTCAAACCATCTCCATATGGTTGAGTGACAAAATTGCCTGTGTAGCGCAACCATTTTCCGGGTTGGCTGTTAACAGGGATGCCCCTTTTATCCCCAACCTGATTACGGGTTGGTTTGTCGGTTCGACAGGGCTTATATCTGAAGTCAGTTCTTCTTGAAGAATTTCTGCTTTATTTCTCTTGAAGCTTGAGTATAATATGTTGTACTAATTGTAGAATCTTTTGAGTTAGCTGATATGCCAAGTATTCTTCACTGGTATTTCATCTGGAGTCATCAACTCGTATGTGCCGGGTCCTGTTGCGTTTTTCACGATGAAGGGTCCTTCCCATGGACTGAGTAGTTTGTGTCATCCATCTTTCTTCTGGATTAGTCAGTAATACTGAGTCCCCTGACTTTAGTGATCGGGGCTGAGTACTTTTTTCATAATGTCTTCGTAGTCCTTGCTGATATCTTGCATTTTGGATTATTGCACTGTCTCTTATTTCTTCTATTGAATCAATTTCTAACCTGCCTTGTTTCTTCGGCTTCGCCTTCTTCGTATTGTTCTATTCTTGGAGATAGCCATATCAAGTCAGCTGGTAGTACTGCTTCTGATCCGTAGACCAGAAAGAAAGGTGAGTAGCCGGTGGCTCTACTGATCTGGGTTCTTAAACCCCATACTACTTTTGGTAGTTCGTCGATCCATTTTCCACCATAATCTTTCAAATCTTCATATAATCTTGGTTTTAAGCCTTGTAATATGAGTCCATTTGCTCTTTCAACTTGTCCATTGGCCTGTGGGTGTGCTACTGATGCAAAGTCGATTTCTATCCCACAATCTTTTGCCCAGTATTGAAATTCTCTTGCTATAAATGGTGAACCAAGATCCGTGATTATTCTGTTGGGCATGCCGAACCTATGCATGATGTCTTGTATGAATTCCACTGCCTTTTCTGCACTGTATTTGACCAAAGGTTTATATTCAATCCACTTTGTAAATTTGTCGATTGCCACAAATATGTATTCGAAGCCTCCTTTTGCTTTTTTGAATGGTCCTACCTGATCTAGCCCCCAGCATGAGAATGGCCAAGCTGGTGGTATGCATATCAAATTATGAGCGGGCACATGTGATTGTCTGGCAAACATTTGGCAATTCTTGCATGTTTTGATGAGTTCTTCTGCATCTTTGAGTGCTGTTGGCCAATAGAACCCGGTTCTAAATGCTTTGCCGACCTAGTGTCCTAGAGGCTGCATGATTTCCACAACATCCTGAGTGGATTTCATCCAAGATTTCCTTTCCTTTATCTGTTGGAACACATTTAAGCAGTACTCCAGATGCTGCTGCTCTTTTGTATAGTTTGTCTCCCACCAGAACATAGTTTTTGCCTCTTCGTATAACCCGGGTTGCTTCTGCTTTGTCTTCGGGTAGTTTCTTCTCTTTGATAAAATCAATGTATGTTTGTCTCCAATCATTTTGTATGACCATGATCTGTCTTGATTAGGTCTGGTTCTTCTGCTTGATCTATTTCCATTGGATCTGTTGTCTCCTCCTTTTCTGTGTTCCTCGGGTTGTTTGATAGATAGGGGCTGTGAGTTCTTCTACAAATATACCAGGTGGTACTTTTGCTCTATCTGATCCCAGTTTGGCTAGCCCATCTGCTGCAACGTTGGAATCCCTTAGTACATGATGGATTTCGAGCCCTTGGAAAATTTTCTCCAATTTTCTGACTTCTGCACAGTATGCATCCATATTGTCTTTTGTACAATCCCAATCCTTGTTGACTTGATTGATTACTACAGCTGAATCACCGTAGACAAGTAGCCTTTTGATCCCAAGTGAGCTTGCAACTCTTAGACCATGTATTAATGCTTCATATTCTGCTTCATTGTTAGTTGCCTGCCAAAGTATTTGTAGCACATACTTTAACTGTCTTCCTTCTGGTGATATGAATAGCACTCCTGCTCTAGCTCCTCCTAACTTTAGGGAACCGTCAAAATACATTTTCCAATGATCAAGTATTGGTTCGGGTTCTTTTTGACTGATTTCTGTCCATTCAGCAATGAAGTCGGATAATGCTTAAGATTTGATTGCTGTTCTTGGTTTGAAGTCTAGGTTGAGAGCACCGAGTTCTACTGCCCATTTTGATATCTGACCTATTGCATCTTTGTTGCGTAGAATGTCTTGAAGTGGAAAATTGGTTACCACTGTAATCTTGTGTTCATGGAAATAATGTCTCAGTTTTCTTGATGATATCAACATAGCATAAAGTAGTTTTTGCATGTGTGGGTATCTCACTTTTGATTCTATTAGTACTTCGCTTATGTAATAGTCTGGTCTCTGCACTTTGTAAGCGTGTCCGGGTTCTTCTCTCTCAACCACAATTGCTGTGCTGACAACGCTCTTGGTTGCTGTAATGTATAGCATCATGTCCTCTTTGCCTTTTGGTGGTGTCATTACTGGTGATGATGCCAGATATTCTTTTAACTTTTGGAATGCTTCTTCTGCCTCTTCTGTCCATTCAAAATTTCCTACCTTTTTCAATAATTTGAAAAAAGGTAGCCCTTTTTCTCCTAGTCGAGAGATGAATCTATTGAGTGCTGCCATGCATCCTGTAAGCTTCTGTATGTCTTTAACTTTCTTTGGAGGTTTCATATCCATGATGGCTTTAACCTGCTTTGTACTTGCTTCAATTCCTCGGTTGCTGACTAGAAATCCGAGTAGTTGTCCTGATGGGACCCCAAAAACACACTTTGTGGGGTTTAGCTTCCACTGCCATGCTTTTAGATTCTTGAAAGTCTCCTCGAGGTCTTCTATCAATGATCTGGGTTCTTTTGTCTTGATTACCACATTGTCAATGTATGCTTCTGCGTTCCTTCCGACTTGATTCTTCAAACAAGTTTGAATTGCTCTTTGATATGTTGCTCCTGCATTCTTTATCCCAAAAGGCATTGATTTGTAGCAATATGCCCCAAATGGTGTAATGAACGATGTCTTGCTTTGGTCTTCTTCTCTTAGAGATATTTGATGATAGCCTGAATAGCAATCCAGAAAGGATAATAGAGCTGATCCTGCTGTTGAGTCGATGATTTGATCAATCCTTGGTGGAACATATGGATCTTTTGAGCAATGTTTGTTGAGGTCTGTGTAGTCAATGCACATGCGCCATTCTTTTGAATTCTTCTTCTCAACTAGGACCGGGTTGGCAAGCCAATCCGGGTTGATTATTTCTCTGATGAATCCCGCTGCCATGAGCTTGGTGATCTCTTTTTTGATTGCTGCTTTTCTGTCTAGAGCGAATCTTCGTAGCTTCTGCTTAACGGGTTTGGACCCTTTGTTCACATCAATTATGTGCTCAGACAACTTTCTTGGGACCCCTAGGCATGTCGGCTCGGCTTCCAAGCGAAGATATCTTTGTTGTCTCGAAGAAAGTTGGTGAGCGCGAGTTCCTATTTGGGATCGAGATTTGCACTGATGATTGCCGTCTTCTCCGGGTCACCAGTCAACAAGTCAATAGTCTTGGTAGTGGCTTCTTTTGGTGGTGCAAAGTTGCTTGGCTTCTTAGCCGGTATTTGAATCTCATCCGGGTTCATTTCGTTGGCTAGTATTGCAATCTCCTTTCCTTCCTTTATGTCTTGTAATCTTTCAGGATATTTGTACTGCTTGTACATCGCAATCATGTGCTTTCTTTAGATCTCCTTTCAATGATAATACGCCCTTTGTTGTTGGCATCTTGAGTAGTAGGTATGGATAGTGTGGCACTGCCATGTATTTTGTTAAAGCTGGTCTCCCAAGTATTGCGTGGTAGCATGATTCAAAGTCTGCAACTTTGAATTTGATGAATTCCATCCAGTATTTGTCTGGTGTGCCAAAGGTGACTGGTAGGGTTATCTGTCCGAGTGGCATAGCTGCTCTACTAGGTACTATTCCATAGAATGGTGTGCTTGTTGGTGTCATTAGTCCTTCACAATCTAGATTCATCCTTCTGAGAGTATCTGCGAAAATTATGTTGAGCCCGGCTCCTCCGCCGATGAGTACTTTAGTTACTGCCACTCCTGCGATAGTTGGACCCAGTACCAGCGGGTAGCATCCTGCGTTTGCTGCACTGGTCCATTGGTCTTCTCTTGTGAAGTGGATGGGGTACTCTGACCAATCTAGATATCTTGGGGTGGCTGGTTCAGCTACCATGATGGCTCTGTGAGCTAGTTTTTCTTGCCTTTTGCTTCGTGTGTTAGGAACACCTGAAAATATAACTGCTAATTGGCGTTTGGGTTCTTGATAATCTCCTTCAGCTTTCTTTTCCTCCTTCTTGGATTCTTCTTGCTTTTGCTCTGAGTTGTTTTGATTCCTGTTTTCTCTCTTCATGAATTGCCGCTGAAAAGTGCTGCATTGAACTAACTTGTGTCTGGTTCCTGGGTGTATGTGACATGGCATGTTCTCTATGTTTTCGGTGCTCTTCCTCGGTAGTTGTTGCTCTGATAGTTGCTATTACTGTTGTACCCGTTGTTGTTACTATTGTTGTTATTGTTGTAGTTGCCATTGTAATTGCCACCGTTGCTGTTGTCATTGTATCTTCTCTTGTTGTCTGTGGTTGCCACCATGTTGTCCTACCTTAGCCTTTTGTCTTGCTATCTGTAATCAGGTCTTCTATTTTCTGGGTTGTCCCTAGCAAACCGATGCCGGGTTCTTTCTTCTGATGAAATCAGCTTTTCAACAACCCTCTTGAAATCTTCATTTGTTCTTGGGTTCTCATTGAAATAGTCTTTGTATTGCCAGTTTGCTAAGATTCCTTCCGCAAAGGCTTCTATCACTTCTCTATCGGTAATGTCGTGGACTTGAGCCCTGAATTCTCCGAATCTTCTATAGTATTCCCTTAGACTTTCTCCTCTCCTTTGCCTTACTCCTTTCAACTCGGCTGCGGTCATTGGATGGGTAATAATGCCTGCAAAGTTGTTGCAGAAAGCTTCTTGCAAGTCTTCCCAATATCTGATTGATCTTGGCCTCAATTTGTCAAACCATTGTAGTGGCATTGCTTCGAGGGCCATTGGGAAAAATAGAGCCTTGATGTCGTCATCTCCTCCGGCTAACTCAATAGATTGGGAATAAACTCTTAGCCATTTTCTTGGTTCTACTTTGCCATCATACTTGGAATGATTTGCTGGTTTAAATTTGTGTGGTAGCTTTAATGTTTGTAGTCTTCCTACAAAATAAGGGAATCTGTCGTATGGTTCCGTTCTTCCGTAGTCTGGCGATCTTGCCCTTCTGTAATAAGACCTGTCTTCTTTTAACTCAGACTCTCCGTAGTCATCTTCTTTGTCAAATCTTCTTGATATTTCTTGGTAGTGTTGGCTCAATTCTGGTTTGCCTCTTTCTTGTTGCTTTGAGTAATGTTCCTGCCTTCCATTAACATCAACACTCTCTACTGGTCCTAGCCTTTGAAAACTTGATTTTTTGGGTGGTTGCTCTCCTTGTGGCTCCTGTGGAACTTCTTCGCCGGGTTGTTTTTCTGATCCCCTGACTTCTTTCTTCTGATCTTCCTTTGTTTTTCTGTTATTCGTGAGGGTGTGCAACTCCTTTGTTAATTCTTTAATTCTTTCCCTTTTTGTACTTTTTGCGGCTTCTCTTTCTGCCTTCTTTCTGTTGTATTCCGTTAGTTCCTGCCTTGTACTTATTCCTAGATTTGCTTCCTTTGTTTAGCCTTGTTCCTTCTTCCAGCCTTCAATTTATTCTTCTTTAGTCTTGCTAGCCTTTGCTCATCATTTTCGTTGCTGTCGCTTTTCTCATCCGGCGAGATGTTGCCTTCTGATTCGTCTGAAGATTTTATATCTGGTATCTGTGGTGGTTCCAAAGGTTGTTCTAACTGCTCCACCATGTATACAGTGTACTTCTTCTAAGCTCTTCTTGTACGGTGCTTCATCCTTCGTTTGGTTGAGCTGTCGGTAGTTTCTGAGCTGGATCCGAGTTCTTTTCCCTCTTGATAAGGTAGTTCTTCAATGTACGTGCTAGTCTGGGCTTTGCTTGAGGTGAAAGAACCCGGCCAATGCACCACACAGTCTTGTGGGGTAACTGTCATGATCATCCCTTCTTGTGCTCCCTCCAGGAGTATTTTTCTTACTGAGTTCATCTTGTCTTGGGTAAAGTGTTGGTAGATTGATGCCGTGTTGTATAGTCCGTATGTTCCCGAGTTCTTTTTGGAGTCGTACGGGTTGTATTCCTTCACGATTGTTGTTGCATCTCCTGAGTCCAATTAGGCTTGGCTCTTTCGCTGTGAAGATTGTCTTGGAGTCGGGTTGTATCTCTTTCTCAGAGTCGGTTTCGTATCCGCTTTCTTCTTCATTCCGAGTTGGATCCGAAGTTGAAAGTTTTGTCATCTTCTCGGCGAGTTCATATTCAACTTTGTCATCGAGTTCTTTTTCTTCTCAGAGATGGGTACGTAGCTTGCCATCGCCAGTCAGCCTCATAGATCCAGGATCCGAAGACTGAAGGTTGTTCCCACCAAAAAAGCCATCTTGAGGTCGAGGTCCGTCGAGCTCTCGAGAAAAAATTCATCGAAAGCCCCTACTTGGCGCGCCAGCTGTCGATGTTTTACCACCTGATAGCCTACCACGGGGGTACCTAGGACAGTTGTTCAGGGCTTCGACGAATAGTGGAACTCAGGCGGTCACTGCAAAGAGACTCGTGATTTATACTGGTTCGGGCCCTCGACTTGGTCGAGTAATAACCTTACTGTCCAGTTTGGTGTTAGCCTATTTGCGTCAGTGTTGCTTTGAGTATTCGGTGTGTTCAGTCGTTTACAAGGGATATCCTCACCAGCCCTTTATAGTCTAGGTGTTGAGAGGAGTTGTTTGTGTTCTACTTCGGATACAAGGTCAGAGTCCTAAGCTATGCTTCGGACGCCTTTCCTTGTATAGTTCTGAATTGGAGTTTTGGTCTTGCACGTTGCTTTGCTCCGTGTTCTTCTTGGCGATTGGGCTGTGGGCCTTGTTACCAAGGCCCACTTCCCTATAGTATAGGTCTATGGGGGACCCTGTAGGGTTCTCCATCGACAGCAAGCCACCTATCACAATTCTAGTTTATATAGTATCTATCCACACAATAGCTATGTCACTACACTAAATTAGTGCACTCTCAAAAGCTAATTAAAGAGCCACACTAACCAAACTTATAAGCTCTCACAACTAGCTACACTAAAGAGCTTGACAACCAGTTTGTGGTAATGTAAAGAGAGTGAGAAGATGGTTATACCACCATGTCGAGGAGTGAACCAATCAATCACAAAAATGAATGTCAATGAAGACCAATCACCTCATAATCAAATGATGAACACAATGATTTTTTACCGAGGTTCACTTGCTTGCCGACAAGCTAGTCCTCGTTGTGGCGATTCACTCACTTGGAGGTTCATGCTGCTAATTGGCATCACACGCCAAACCCTCAATAGGGTGCCGCACAACCAACACAAGATGAGGATCACACAAGCCACGAGCAATTCACTAGAGTACCTTTTGGCTTTCCGCCGGAGAATGGTCAAGAACCCCTCACAATCACCTATGATCGGAGCCGGAGACAGTCACCAACCTCCGCTCGATGATCCTCACTGCTCTAAGCCGTCTAGGTGGCGGCAACCACCAAGAGTAATAAGCGAATCCCGCAGCGAAACATGAACACCAAGTGCCTCTAGATGCAAACACTCAAGCTGATGCACTTTGATTCACTCCAAATCTCGCAAAGATGATGAATCAATGATGGAGATGAGTGGGAGGGCTTTGGCTAAGCTTATAAGGTTGCTATGTCAATGCAAATGGCCAAAAGAGTGAGCTTTAGCCGGCCATGGGGCTTAAATAGAAGCCCCCACAAAATAGAGCCGTTGTATCCCCTTCACTGGGCTCAACACGGGGTGATCGGACGCTCCGATCATATTGATCGGACGCTGGAACCTAGCGTCCGGTCAGTGCGATGCACGCCACAGTGTCCCCTCTCTTCAAATACTGAGCGCTCGATCTCAACGGTCAAGTGATGACCAGATGCAGCAGCTCAAAGTGACTAGACGCTTGAGCACCAACATCAGGAAATTTCCAGTAAGCATCCAGAGATGACTTTTCACGACCGGACGCGTCCGGTCATGCTCGACCAGACTCACCCAGCATCTGGTCACACGGTGACTCTTCTGTGTGCTGCCACATCAGCCGGACCGAATGCACCTTGTCAGCGTCCGGTCGAAGACCGATGCCAGCATCTTTGCTGTATCATTGACCGGACGCACCGGTCCTACTGAGACCAGCGTCTGGTCACTGCGTGACCAACGTGACTAACTCCTTTTGAACTCTATCTTTTTCACCCTTGCTTAAATGTGCGAACCACCAAGTGTATCACCTTGTGGACATGTGTTAGCATATTTTCATAATATTTTCAATGGTGTTAGCACTACACTAGATCCTAAATGCATATGCAATGAGTTAGAGCATCTAGTGGCACTTTGACAACCGTATTTCGATACGAGTTTCACCCCTCTTAATAGTACGGACTATCGATCCTAAATATGATCACACTCACTAAGTGTCTCGATCACCAAAACAAAATGGCTCCTACCATTTATACCTTTGCCTTTAGTCTTTTGTTTTTCTCTTTCTTCTTTTCAATTCCAAGCACTTGATCATCACCATAGCATCGCCATCTTCATGGCATGATCTTCATTTGCTTCACCACTTGGAATGTGCTACCTATCTCATGATCACTTGATAAACTAGGTTAGCACTTAGGGTTTCATCAATTCACCAAAACCAAACTAGAGCTTTCAATCTCCCCTTTTTGGTAATTGATGACAACCCTTTCACAAAGATATGAATTGAAAATTCAATTGAATCCATGTTGCTTGTCCAAGCATTTTAACCATGTGTAAAAGAATATGGACAAGTTTCATGAACTCCAAATGGTAGCAATTGCTCCCTCTACATATGTGCTAAGAGTTTGAATTGTAGCTTGCACATATGCTTAGATAGGAAATATAGGAGACAATGTCTATCCCAATGATGCTAAGGTATAAAGATGGACCTTTGAAGCGTGATACCAATTGGAGTGCACCATTATACCATCATTAGCACCATGGTTAGCTCGATACCACTTGGAAACACTTGGAAATGAAATCACTAGATAACCTATGCATGCTAGATTTTCATTTCATCATTCAAACCTACAACTAGCATACACCACACAAGCATGAATATTGAAATTTAAAACTTGTGATATGCAAGCAAACATATGAAATGCACTATTCAAATGCACCATACAAGTTCATGAGCTTGCTCCCCCTACTTATGTGCTCAAAATTTTAATTGATCCATTTCATTTGTCATATCTCTCCCCCTATGTCAAGTTCTCCCCCCTTTATTGTATTTTTATAATCTCAGTACACTAATATCTTTGTTTTTCTCTCCATGTACTAATATATTTGTTTTTCTCCCCCTTTGTCATCAATGACCACAGGGGTCTAAAAATGTAGATAGATTGAGATTATCAATGTCAATCAATGGGGTGAGGATCATTTTCCTAAATTTGGTCCAATCTAGATCATTTACCAAAGATATTTAACTCAGGTTTGATCCAAGGATAAGCTTCTTCACACCTCCAAATAAGGGTTATCTTGTACCATGTTGAGTTAAACACTTAAAGCTCATTTTCTAGATCAAACACTAGGTTTACAAGCCCACAAACATGTCATATGCTATCACTAGATCAAAATAAGCGTAGAAGCAATAGTGGTATCATATAATCATCAAATTCATTTGATTTTCATGAATGAGCCTATTAAATATGAAAGATGTCTGGATGCACTAAACATGTCCTTAGTAAGGATGTATGCCATGCCAATCAACTTTTACCTTGGATTATTCGAAGGAGAGGCATGTCATATAAGTAGGGGGTGCATCAACATATATTTGAGAAATCCAATATGTTCAACTCATTCCTTAGCTTGCAAAACCTTTTCCCATCCAATGGATTAGTGAAGATATCGGCAAGTTGATTTTTGGTGCCTACACTCTCAATACAGATGTCTCCTTTTTGTTGGTGATCTCTTATGAAATGGTGGCAGACATCAAGTGCTTTGTTCTTGTATGTTGAACCGGATTGTTGGTTAACTTGATTGCACTCTCATTATCACATAGCAATGACACTTTCTTGAACTTGATTCCAAAATCACTCAAAGTGGCCTTCATCCAAAGTATTTATGCACAACAACTACCGGTGGATATGTATTCGGCTTCGGTGGTTGATAATGCAACACTATTTTGCTTCTTTAATGACCATGAAACAAGTGATCTTCCCAACAATTGACATGTGCCCGAGTTGCTCTTCCTTTCAACCTTGCATCCCGCATAATCCGAGTCGGAGTAACCAACTAGCTCAAACTTTGCTCCTTTGGGATACCACAAACCAATATTTTGTGTATGCTTCAAGTACCTCAATATTCTCTTAGTAGCCTTCAAATGACTTTCTCTTGGCGAGGCTTGAAATCTTGCACACATGCATACACTAAACATAATATCCGGCCTTAATGCGGTCACATAGAGTAGGCTTCCAATCATAGACCAATATAATTTTTGATCCACCATATTGCCACTTGCATCACTATCCAAGTTGTCATTTGTTCACATTGGTGTACTAATAGCTTTACTATCACTCATGCCAAACTTCTTGATCATGTCCTTGATATACTTGCCTTGACTCAAAAATATACCATTCTTCAATTGCTTGATTTGAAGACCAAGGAAGTAACTTAATTCTCCAATCATGGACATCTCAAACTCATTAGCCATCATCTTTCCAAACTCATCACAAAAGTCTTGATTGGTTGATCCAAATATAATGTCATCAACATAGATTTACAACACAAATAAATCTTTGCCAATCTTCTTGATGAAAAGAGTAGTAGTCAACCTTACCCATTATGAACCCTTTAGAGAGTAGGAAGTCCCTTAATCTCTCATACCATGCTCTAGGTGCTTGCTTCAAGCCATACAATAGCCTTTTTCAACTTGTACACATGGTTGGGCTTTTTGTCATCTTTAAATCCAGGGAGGTTGCTCAACATATACTTCTTCATTGATGGAACCATTGAGAAATGCACTCTTAACATCCATTTGATAGAGCTTGATGTTGTGGGCACAAGCATAGGCTAGCAAGATCCTAATTGCTTCAATCTAGCAACCGAGGACATATGTTTCTCCAAAGTCAAGACCTTCAACTTGTGTATAGCCTTGTGCTACCAATCTTGCTTTGTTCCTTGCCACTATCCCAGTCTTGATCTTGCTTGTTTCTAAAGACCCATTTGGTTCTAATCACATTGTGTCCCTTAGGTCTCTCTACTAATTTCCCACACTTGATTTCTTGTGAAGTTCTTCAATTCTTCATGCATAACATTCACCCAATCAATATCCTTCAATGCTTCATCTATCTTCTTTGGTTCAATGGATGACAAACGAAAAATACTCACAAAATGAGGCCAATCTTGATCTTGTTTGTACACCTCTAGAAATATCACCAATTATAGTGTCCAATAGATGATCCCTTGCAACATTGGTTGGTTGGAGGATTAAAACTTGATTGCTTACACTTGCTTGATCATTGGGTTGAGATGATGTACTAGCCACTTGATCTTATTCATTATCATGAGAGCCACTTGCACTAGCTTGATTTGTATCATCTTGCATATTTGAGTTAGAGAGCAATTGCACTTGATCATCTTCAATCATCATTCACTTGCCTAGGCCTCAATTCACCAACATCCATGTTCTTCATAGCATTTGAAAGTTGAATGCCTCTAACATCTTTCAAGTTCTCATTCTCTTCTTGTGAACCCTTGGTTTTATCAAATTCAACATCATGAACTTCCTCAAGAGTACCACTATCCAAATTCCAAACTCTGTATGCTTTGCTTGTAGTGGAATAACCAAGTAGGAATCCTCCATCACATTTCTTGTCAAACTTGCCCAATCTAGTGCCTTTCTTCAAGATATAGCATTTGCAACCAAAGACCCAAAAATATGCAATGTTGGACTTTCTACCATTCAAGAGCTCATATGGTGTCTTCTCTTTCAATGGGTGACAATAGAGGATGGTTGCTACAATAGCAAGCCATATTGATAACTTTGGCCCAAAAAGATTGACTAACTATTGTACTCACTAAGCATAGACCTTGCCATATCAATGAGTGTTCTATTTTTTCTCTCAACAAGGTCATTTGATTGTGGAGTGTACTTGGTCGAGAATTGATAGTCTAATTCCAAATTCATCACACAACTCATCAATTCTAGTGTTCTTGAACTCACTACCTATTGTCACTTCTAACTCTCTTGATAGTTGTCTCAAACTCATTGTGAGTGCCATTGACAAATGATTTGAATGTTGCAAACATATCACTTTTATCCACTAAAAAGAATACCATGTGTATCTAGTATAATCATCCACTATCACAAAACCATATTTGTTACCACCAATGCTAATGTATTGAGTTGGCCCAAACAAATCCATGTGCAATAACTCAAATGCTTTACTAGTGCTCATCATGCTTTTCTTAGGATGGGTGTTTTCAACTTGTTTGCCGGCTGGACAAGAGCTACAAAGTTTATCCTTCTCAAACACAACATCTTTCAAGCCTCTAACCAAGTCATGCTTAACCAATCTATTCAATTGTTTCATTCCAACATGACCAAGCCTTCTATGCCATAACCAACCCATGCTAGACTTAGTGAACATACATGTGGATAATTTAGCTTCACTAGCATTGAAATCAACCAAGTATAGATTCTCATATCTAAAGCCTTTGAAGATCAAATTTGAGCCATCTACACTTATGGTCTTTACATCATCTACCCCAAATGTGCATTTAAATCCAAGATCACATAATTGAGCCACGGATAGCAAATTGAAGTTCAAACTCTCTACTAGCAACACATTAGATATGCTTATATCATTGGATATTATAATCTTACCAAGCCCTTTGACCTTGCCTTTGCCATTATCACCAAATGTGATACTATCATAACCATCATTGCTATTGGTGTTGATTAAGTTGAACATTCTTGTATCACCGGTTATGTGTTGAGTGCACCCACTATCAAGAATCCAATGCCTTCCTCCGGCTTTGTAATTGACCTATAAAAGAAGATCAATTCTTTTTAGGTATCCAAACTTGTTTAGATCCTTGAAGGTTAGTTACTAAGCTCTTTAGTACCCAAATGGCTTTCTTCTTTGAGCCCATCCATGGTTTACTAATGAACTTAGCCTTTACACCATTTGCACCCTTGGTAAGCATATAGAAAGAATCAAGCTTAATGAAGGATACATTAGCATTTTTGCTCTTTTTTGTATTCATGCTCCTTATGACCCACTTGCTTACAACTAGTACAAAATCAACCATTGTTTTTCATAAAACTAGTCTTGTGAGGAGCAAAGGTCGCCTTGTCTTTCTTGGGGGTATAGCACAATCCCTCTTTGTAGAGAGAAGCTCTTTGGCTACCCAAGCATATAAGCAAGCGGTCCTCACCACCATAGGCCTTAGTTAAGGTGTGAGTGAGCTTATTGACCTCCTTCTTGAGGTTCTTATTCTCAACCATTAGTGAGGCATCGCAAGTGAAACCATCACTACTAGATAAGGTGGAAGTAGAAGTACTATAAGAAGGATTAGTAGGAGCAACAATGATAGGCATAGATAATGATTCATTAATTATATCACAAGTTAAGTCTATATTGTAAGTTTCAACATGCTTCTTTTTATTTTGCTCATCAAGCAAAGAGGAATGAACCTTTTCAAGCTTTTTGTGAGCCTTACCAAGCTTCTCATTGGCTTTCTCTAGCCTCTCATGAGATGCATTGAGCTCATCAAAGGCTTACTCAAGGGCTTTTAGTTCCTTACGCAAGCTTTTGCATTCCCTTCTCTTGATGTCAAAGTGTTCTTTAGCATCTTCTAGCATGTCAAATAGTTCATCCTGAGTAGGTTTATCATCATCACTATCACTTTCATTTTTGTTTTCATTATCATGTTCCTCATCACTTTCATCATCACAAATTTGTACCTTAGTGGCCTTAGCCATGAAGCATGATGGAGTGTCAAAGAGAGAAGGCTTCTCATTGATTGCAATGCTAGCAAGTGCCTTTTTCTTGGTGGTCTTGTCATCATCACTATCATCATCATCACTTGAGGAAGCATCACTATTCCAAGTGACCACATATGAACCACCCTTATTCTTCTTGAAGGTCATCTTGTCCTTCTCTTTCTTTTCTTTCTTTTCCTTCTTCTTGTTCTTCTTGTTGTCATCGTCATTGTCGCTATTGTATGGATATTGAGCAACAATATGGTCTTTGCTTCCACATTTAAAGCACCTTCTTGACTCTTCCTTGTTCTTGGATGAATATTTCTTTCTTCTAGCATGGTACCCTTTCTTCATCATAAACTTGCCTAATTTTTTTTACAAAGAGAGCCATGTTCTCATCATCATCATCATCCCATGAACCATCATCTTCACTTGATGTATCTTGCTTTGCCTTGCCCTTGGATGATGTGGCCTTGAATGCCACGTTCTTCTTTTTCTCATCCTTCTTCTCATCTTTCTTCTCCTTCTTTTCTTCCTTCTCATCGTCATCTCTATATGTATCATCGGTCATTATATCTCCCAACACTTGGTTTGGTGGCATGGTGTCCAAACCACTCCTCACTAGAATAGTGATCAATGTGCCAAATCTTGAAGGTAAGCATCTCAAGAACTTGTGGGAGAAGTTCTTATCCTTCACCTCTTCTCCAAGTGCTTTGAGATCATTGACTAAGCACCTAAAGCCCATGGAACATCTCTGGCATACTATCATCCTCCTTCATCTTGAAGCTTGCAAACTTCTCTTTGAGAATGTATGCCATTGCACCCTTCACGGCTTGAGTGCCCTCAAATGATTCCTCCAAATTCTTCCATGCCTCATGAGCTCTCTCAATGTTCTTGATTTGCTCAAAAGTTCTCTCATCCAAAGCATCATGGATGGCACTAAGAGCAATATCATTATTTTGAAGTAGCATTTCTTTGGCGACGGTGGGAGCCTCTTCATCTTCAATCTCAATCTTTGTCTCTATCACCTTCCAAACCTTCCTATTGATTGACTTGATATAGGTTGTCATCTTAGCTTTCCAATAGGGATAATTTGAGCCATCAAATTGGGAGTAGCTTCTTGGTGTTGTTGATTAGAGCCATTTTTACACCAAAGGTTGTTAAGCCTCAAATCATGGTAACCTGGCTCTGATACTGCTTGAAAGATCATAATGGTAGAGGGGGGGGGTGAATAGCCTATTAAAAATTTCTACAATAACACTTAGCAAACCGGTTAGACAATTATGAGGCAAAGCAAGTGTTGCGCTAGCCTACTAAAAATGCAAGCCACCTACCACAATTCTAGTTTATATAGTATCTATCCACACAATAGCTATGTCACTACACTAAGTTAGTGCACTCTCAAAAGCTAACTAAAGAGCCACACTAACCAAACTTACAAGCTCTCATAACTAGCTACACTAAAGAGCTTGACAACCAGTTTGCGGTAATGTAAAGAGAGTGAGCATGATGGTTATACCACCATGTTGAGGAGTGAACCAATCAATCATAAGAATGAATGCCAATGAAGACCAATCACCTCGGAATCAAATAATGAACACAATGATTTTTTTATCGAGGTTCACTTGCTTGCCGGCAAGCTAGTCCTCGTTGTGGCGATTCTCTCACTTGGAGGTTCACGCGCTAATTGGCATCACACGCCAAACCCTCAATAGGGTGCCGCACAACCAACACAAGATGAGGATCACATAAGCCATGAGCAATTCACTAGAGTACATTTTGGCTCTCCACCAGGGGAAAGGTCAAGAACCCATCACAATCACCGCGATCGGAGTTAGAGACAATCACCAACCTCCGCTCGATGATCCTCGCTGCTCTAAGCCGTCTAGGTGGTGGCAACCACCAAGAGTAACAAGCGAATCCTATAGTGAAACACGAACACCAAGTGCCTCTAGATGCAAACACTCAAGCGATACACTTGGATTCACTCTGAATCTCACAAAGACGATGAATCAATGATGGAGATGAGTGGGAGGGCTTTGGCTAAGCTTATAAGGTTGCTATGTCAATGCAAATGGCTAAGAGAGTGAGCTTGAGCTGGCCATGGGGCTTAAATAGAAGCCCCCACGAAATAGAGCCGTTGTACCCCTTCACTGGGCACAACACAGGGGTGACCGAACGCTCCGGTCATATTGACCGGACACTTGGAACCCAGCGTCCGGTCGTGCGATGCATGCCACGTGTCCCTTCTCTTCAAATACTGAGTGCTCGATCTCAACGGTCAAGTGATGACTGGACGCAGTAGCTCAAAGTGACCGGACGCTGAGCCCCAGCGTCCGGTTGTTTCCAGTAAGCATCCAGAGACGACTTTTCATGACCGGACGCGTCTGATCATGCTCGACCGGACTCACCCAGCGTCCGATCACATGATGACTCTTCTGTGTGATGCCACATCAGCCGGACCAAACGCACCCTGTCAGCGTCCGGTCACCAAGTGACCCAGCGTCCGATCGAAGACCGACGCCAGCGTCTTTGCTGTATCATTTACCGGACGCACCGGTCCTACTGAGACCAGCGTCCGGTCACTGCGTGACCAACATGACTAACTCCTTTTCAGCTCTATCTTCTTCACCCTTGCACAAATATGCCAACCACCAAGTGTATCACCTTGTGCACATGTGTTAGCATATTTTCGTAAATATTTTAAGGGTGTTAGCACTCCACTAGATCCTAAATGCATATACAATGAGTTAGAGCATCTAGTGGCACTTTGACAACCGCATTTCGATACGAGTTTCACCCCTCTTAATAGTACGACTATCGATCCTAAATGTGATTACACTCACTAAGTGTCTCGATCACCAAAACAAAATAGCTCATATCATTTATACCTTTGCCTTGAGCCTTTTGTTTTTCTCTTTCTTCTTTTTAATTCCAAGCACTTGATCATCACCATAGCATCGCCATCTTCATGTCATGATCTTCATTTGCTTCACCACTTGAAATGTGCTACCTGTCGGTACAGAAAGTGACCAACTAGTAAATATTTGTAGTTTTAGTGTATGTTGTGATCGGAGGTGGCCTAGCACTCAATGACACATGATTTATACTGGTTCAGGCAACGTGCCCTACGTCCAGTTTGGGTCGGTCGGTGACTTTATTCCCGAGCCCAGGTGCTCGAAGTCTGTAGTGGGGTTACACACGAGAAGGAGAAAGGAGGGCTGCTCAAGAGGCCCGGTCAGGTCTGACCGGAAGGGCCGAGGGCGACCGGAACTCCGCTATGAGCTAGAAGTCCAAGTGTGTGCTTGAGGGATTGTGAGCTATCGATCTAGTGAGTCTGAACTTGAAGAAGTCGACCTCCTTTGTTGGAGGGAGCGCATCTCCTTTTATAGATAAAGGGGATGGCTTTACAGGTGAGAGGGAGAGAGTAGGGATGTTTTTAAGCCTTGTTGCCCACGCCGACGAGGGTAGCGATGATGGTAGGCGCCCACAATACTGTTGATGTTGCTGTAGAATGTCAGATGCACATGGGAGGTTGCGTTGGCTTCTTCAGGAAGGGTGGATGTTGGTACCTACAAAAATACTATTGTTATGTGAGGAGCCCTACCCTGTGTACCAGGTATGGTGAGTCCTGGTGCCCACTATCGATGCCTAGAGGCATGTGGGGGGCTTTTTGCCGTATGGGAGCCAACGACGCCTACAATACTGTAGACACAAATGTTGGCGCCTACAATACTGTTTGTGTTAGGGCGGTTGTGGAGCACTGTTCCCGCAGGCGTACAGGGTATGGTCCCGGTATGGTGTTTTGACTTTATGCACTGCCTTCTTCGTTCGCCCCTGGTCCCTTCCGAGCGGACGTCTCCGGTCGGATGGCCCCAGTCGGCCCTGGCCGCGCCTGTCGAAGAAGAGTGGTAAGCAAGCTTCCTACAGGGCCCGGTCGGAGTCGCGGGGTCAGAGTAGGAGGCAGTGTTTGGGGCCAGGCCTTCCGATCGGAGAGACCGCCCGGAGGCGGCTGGTGCCTGAAGCGAGTGCTCCGGTCGAAGAGATGGGCTGAAGAAGTTTGACGAGCGGGCGCTTTTTCTTTCGGGCAGACCTTCTAGTCGACGACCGGACTGTCCTTCCGGCCCGTTGTGTTTTAGACTCTTGGGCCGGCCCATGAACTAGAAAAGACAGAACGACTTAAAATTTAGAATGGAGGGGATACAAAACAAATGGCGAACCAAGCACCACCTTATAAAATTCAGATAGTATACTGTAATTAATATAGACAACCAACTATCCAAGAAAGGGGATAGGTAACTATTAATTTAATCTACTATTAGTACTCCCTCTGTCCCACAAAAAAAATATCAGTCTCATTTCCCGAGACGTCTGGCTTATCAGCTATGAAACAGTGTTTTTCTCTTACAACAAATCAGCTTCAGTCAGCTTATCAGCCGCAAAAACCATCAGCCGAACAACACTTATTAATTTAATCTACTATTAGGAGCAGTACTCCCTCTGTCCCACAAAAAGTATCATTCTCATTTCCCGAGAAGTCAAACTTTTTTTAACATTGACCAAATATATATAAAAAAGTAATATTTGTAGTGCATAATTAGTACCATTAGATGAATCGCTGAATATAATTTCATAATAAACTGATTTGGAGATACAAATGTTGCTAATACTTTCTCCAAACTAGTCAAACTCAGCATGAACCTCATAGCGAGATTCTTTTTGGATGGAGGGACTATATAGGATCAGACAGCAGTACTGGAACACCATTTCACTGACAATCAAGGTCAGGCAATAATATCCTCACGAGGAGCTTCAGTTGCCTCTTCAGCTTTCTTTTCTTCTCTCGAACGAGCCCTTGACAAAGCCTCAGTCGTATCAGAGTTCATTGGCACCGCAACTTTCAGCAGATCAATGAAAGCTTCGACATCCTTGACCTCCCCTTCATCTCCAAGATACTTAAGTATCATCTCAATCATCGAAGGACTCAGGATCCAGCCAGAATTAGGGACGCACATAGAGAGGGCATTTTTGGTCAGCTCATAAGCTCTCGCGACATCACCTTTCTCCGTATATCCACTTGCCACAATTGCACAGCTGGTTGAAGAAGGCATCTTACCCTTTGTCAAGAAGCCGTTGAGCAGCGCCTCAGTCTTGTCCAGAAAGCCCTTTTGGCAGTATCCTTTGAGCAGCACATTTGGAACTTTGAAGTCCAATGCATTGTTGCTGGACTCCCACTCTTTCAGCAAGTCTTCAGCTTCCGCGATCTCATCAAGCTTCACAAGCACTGCAAGCATGTTGGTGTATTCCTTGTTGATATGCCTCTTACAATTCAACATTTGCAGTGCCCATAGCCTCTTGACCTCTGATTTGTCCCCAAGGTGGCCATATAGGGAAATCAAGTGGCTATAGGCACCCGAATCCTTTTTATCCATTTTTGCCTCTGCTTTCTGTAAGGCAGAGTATGCCTTCTCCTTAGGTCACCCTTAATGTAGTGGCTTGCAACAACAGCGTAGATATTCCAGCCAACAACAACTTGAGGCGCACATTCCATCTCTTCCAGGGTGTTCTCCAACCCAAAAAAGACAGCTCTTGTGCCATAAGAATTTATGCATATGTTGTAGCTGAAATTATCGGGAACAATCCCACTGCTCTTCACTTCTGCCATCACTGAAGGGACCCTCTCATGCTGCCCTATGTTGGTATAGAGGCATGATGTTGTTGTAGGGGAGGGCGCAGAATGCGAAACCCAGCTCTTTCATCTTTTGAAAATGGGCCAACGCTTTGTCGACCAAGGGTTCTCATGTGTAGCAGTTGAGAAGTGCAGCATAGGGCTTCTCTGTCTTATCTTTGTCAGATAGTTTATTGAAGTAGGTCTCTGCTGCTCCAACTCCATGAATATGACCGATTAAATCCAGGTGAATAGCATGATCCTTTGGCACAAATTTGACGTGACCCTTGAGATTCATCCACTCAGATACCTGTGCAAAGTGAAAAGATCATGGTCAATGAGGGATGCCAAGAATTCGTGCAAAACTGTGCATACAACAAGCCTGCAACGCTCATGTATGCTTCTTGAGGACATGTATTCATTAATCATGTGCTATGAGCCTCTGAAGCAATGATGGCCAAGCTTGTACTAAATCTTATATGTTGACCAGCATTGTGGATACAGATAGGGGTCAGCACATAAGTAGTACCTATGACCGAAAAGCAGGCCAAAATATCTTGAATTCCTAGCAATAATTCAAGTTGCCCTCTTTCTACGTTGCTCACAGAAGGAAAAAGTCTTCACAAAAATATTTCACAGGATTAGCATGGTACCAATGAGTTGCTTATCACATTTTAGAAATTTTAGCATTACATCCGAGAGGAATCTATCCACTTTCTGTAGCAGCATCAGAAAAGAAAAACACCACCATCCCCCCATATCATTTCATCGAACACCTTTTCCATGCGCCAGTGACAACAAGCAACCTAGACAACACCATCCCCCCATATCATTCCATCGAACACCTTCCAAGCGCCAGTGACAACAAGCAACCTAGAACGCAAGGGGGAGGGCATGGAGTAGAGCCGTATATACCTCGAGGGCCTGGCAGTGGCGGTGTCGCGTGCGCAGCTCCTTGACGATGTGTCGGAGATCAACGGCTCGGGGTAGGTTTCCGGGCTGCACCGCCCACAGTTCAATCTCCGGCACAAGGAGTGTGCCCGGTTTGCCCAGCGGCCACAGCGTGTACCGCAGGCTCGGCGGCCGCGCCGGCGGCTTTCCCTCCTCCGCGCTGTTGCTGCAATACGAGGAGGCTACGACGCGAGAGGGCAGGACGGGGAGGAGCCCTCCGCGGCGGCCAAGGCTGAGCAGGCGGCGCGCCGCGGCGAAGAGAGAGGACGAGGCCATGGCGAATGCGCGTGGCGGGTGGCGGTGTGGCGGGCACTGACTTGCCGTAGGTAGCCCGTGGCCCGTGGGGAGTTTGGGTCTCTCTTCTGGGATTTGGGCTTTAGCCATTTTGGTTTTTGGCCCAAGTATCACCGGTCCCTTTCCCTGAAACCCTTGCAGAAAGGGAAAAAAATTATTCTCTCTTGAGTTTTCGTTGTAGTCTGACTTTTCTCTTCTGAAACTCTAAAACCAAATATCTTACCTCCGTGAACACTTAAAACATTCGAATTACCTCCGTGTTCTGGTTTCGCGGGGTTTGAAGATGGTTTTGTCCTATTTTTAGTTTAAAAAAAAGTTAAGGTTTTTAAACAACACAAAATGTTTCTAAGCTTTTAAAAAATTCTGAAAACAATTCTAGAATAGCTTGAGATATGACAAATCAAAATAAAATATTCAGAGCTCATGAAAACATCTTTAGAAACTTAAAAAAATATATAGGTTTAGCTCTAGAAAAATAAGGAAAATATCCAGAAAAATGTAGAAATTTTCTAAAACATTCTAGCTAATTGGTATGTAAAAATGTTTTGAAAACATTTCACGACAAAAAAAATATAGTACACAACAAGCATGAATGAAGTGGCATACGCGCCACATCTCGCAATGTTGTGAGCCTACGGCCGCTGTTGTGAGAGCCTAGGATGAGCTGAAGGAAATTGGGAGAGCGAGTCGAGGACAAGGAGCCATCGAAGAGAACCACCTTGCAATGTTGTAGTAAAGTTTATAGTCTTTCATAGATAAAGTATATACATGTAACTGTCTAATAAATTTAAATACGTATACTCCCTTACATTCTAAATTATAGGTCGTTGTACCTTTTTAGTGCATTACTTTTGTTATGCACAATATTAAAAAACTATGTATCTAAAAAAAGGCAAAATAGTTTATAATTTGGAACGACGGTAGTATATGCATCGTACATATGCACTACACTAGTACAGAGAAGCAAATTAGTGATGGCTCGCGATGTCACTTAGTGACGGTGAAACCAAATGTCTGTAAATTTACGTCTGTAATGTCAACAGAACTAGTGACGGGTGCACAGCCGTCCCAAATAAGTACATAAAAGAGACAGTTGATAACCAGAAACCGTCTCTGATATGTAACAAATAGCGACATCTATCTACACAAGTTACTCATTAAGTCATTAGGAATCCGAGAAGAAACAAAATGTACTACACTACTAGAGAACAGACTTTAGAACGATGTCCCAATTTAGCATTAGCCTCGGCATTTTTTTGCCCCGGGAACTAAAGGACCTTTTAGTCCCGGTTGATAATACCAACTGGGACTAAAGGTCTTTGCCCAACGGTCGTCCGCGGGGCAGGGATCTTTAGTCCCGGCTGGTATTACCAACCGGGACTAAAGGTAGTCCCGGTTGATAATACCAGCCGGGACTAAATCTTTTAGTCCTGGTTTGGGTGATGCCCCGGGAATAAAGATTAATCTTTAGTCCCGGTTTGGCTCCCTAACCGGGACTAATTATCCCGGCCTATAATCCAGCTCATTTCTTCCTCCCCGAGCCCGAGCCATTCCATTCAAACTCACTGCCTCTGTTCTTCAGCTTGCTGTTGTTCTTGCTCTCTCCCCCTCCATTGGTGTTGCTCTTCGATTTTGGAGGTAACAAACTTAATCCTCTTATGTTTTATCAGTAGCTTGTCTTATTTTGCGATGTAGATGCATGTGTAACTTTATATGTTGGACTTTATTATGATTTTATATGTCATTTTTAGCTCAAAATCACATGATGATTTGCATATATGTTTGGATAAACAAAAGTTAAATTAGTTCATCAAAATCACGCCTCGCTCGTCCTCGCTGGAGCACGCACCATCCTCGTCCCCGGCGGCTTACGTGATCTTAGAATTAATTTTTCCATGAAATGAAAAACTTAGAAAATAGTTAGAAAATTGTAGAAAATCTGTACTAGTTGAACTTGCGGACCGTGTTCAGCTCAGCCATCATGTTCTCTGCCGAGCGGTAACGGACGTCAAGGAGGAGCTTTGATTCTACGAGGGAGAGCGGCAACGGTCGTGGAAGACCGTGTTGCCTTCCTCATAGAATCGGAGCTCTTCCTTGGCCAAGTACGGTGCCGTCCGGTGAAGAAATGCTCGCCGAGATGATCACGTAAGCAAGATCAACTAGTACGGATGGTTATTTATTGAAACATGTGAAATCTGTACTAGTTTTGTTTAAATATATCATTTTAGAAAATGTGAAATTTACACTAGTTTGCAAAAATAAGTATAGAAAGTAGATGACAACTGGTACCGGATCCTCGGTCTCTCGTTCGGTTACGAAACGACTGAGGCCAGAACTCCCTCTCATTATCTGCGGCAAGTGTAAGCAGAAGATTGTGATGGAGTACCGAGTCAAGAGACAGGGACCCAACAAGGGTCATATTTTCTACAAGTGCCCGGATCGCGATGTGAGTTTCTTACGCATTTTATTATTATGGCTAATTGACCTACTTTTCTTGAATATTTTTGACTAAATATTTTTTGGCTTTAATTTCAGTGGGAGGACAATGGATGCGATGGTTGGTACTGGGAGGAAGATTATGCTACATACGTGCAGAATTTGGGTGCGCTTGAGGTAGCGGCTGCTGATGATGAGGCAGTGAGCCAGCAGGAGAAGCTTATTGATATTCAACAAAAGAATGATTTGTCTGTTTTAGTTGCGTACGATCACGAAATAATTATGTTACTGAAGTACATTGTAGTTTTAGTTTGTTTAGTGATAGTTGGGATTGCTTATGTTATAGCCAGGCTTAGTTAATTAATCAACCGTGTGTGTGTCATCTATGTTGTGTAATAAAATACTTAATTATATTCAAGATTTTCATAATTTGTCGTGTAATGCATATTATGGCATGCCATTGGATGTACAATGCCGATCGCCGCTCCCAAGACTTTATTGAGGGCGTGCACTATTTCTTAGGTGTGGCCGAGGCAAATAAGTAGGATGGTTTCATGTGCTGTCCATGTGCCATATGTAAGAATTTAAAGGAAAATTTAAGCTCAATGAGTCTTCATTCACATTTGCTTAAGTCAGGTTTCATGTCAAACTATATATGTTGGACTAAGCATGGAGAAAGCGGGATCATGATGGAAGAAGGTGAAGGAGAAGATTTAGACATTGATGACATTATTGCTCAGTATGGTGCCTTTGATGATACTACAATGGGGAGAGATGAAGAAGAGGTAGCGGTAGAAGATGATCTCGGTGATGCTCTTGGCGATGCCATTCGTGATGCACAACAAGAATGCGAAAGTGAAAAAGAGAAAGTTAAGTTCGAGCGCATGCTTGAGGATCATAGGAAGTTGCTATACCCAACGGCCGAAGTGGGGCAAAAAAAAGCTGGGTACAACACTGGAATTGCTACAGTGGAAGGCAAAGAATGGTGTATCCGACAAGGCATTTAGGAATTTATTGAACCTCATAAAGAAGATGCTTCCGAAGCCAAATAAATTGCCCACCACTACGTATGAAGCAAAAAAGGTTGTCTGCCCTTTGGGATTAAAAATCCAGAAGATACATGCATGTCCTAATGACTGCATCCTCTACCATGGCAATGAATACGAGAATTTGGATGAATGCCCGGTATGTAAAGCAGCGTGGTATAAGATCAGGCGCGATGATCCTGGTGACGTCGAGGGTGAACAACGTCCTAAAAAGAAAATCCCTGCCAAGGTTATGTGGTATGCTCCTATAATACCACGCTTAAAACATTTGTTCAGAAATAAAGACCATGCAAAGTTGTTGTGGTGGCATAAAGAAGACCATAAGGTAGACAATATGCTGAGACACCTAGCTAATGGGTCCCAGTGGAGAGCGATAGACAGGGAATTTCCAGAGTTTGCAAATGAGGCTAGAAACTTAAGGTTCGCCTTAAGTACAGATGGTATGAATCATTTTGGGGAGCAGAGCACTAGTTATAGCACTTGGCCAGTTACTCTATGTATCTACAACCTTCCTCCATGGTTATGCATGAAGCGGAAGTTTATTATGATGCCGATCCTCATCCAAGGTCCGAGACAACCTGGCAACGACATTGATGTCTATATGAAGCCATTAGTTGAAGAACTTCTAGTTTTATAGAACAAACCAGGTGTACGTGTCTGGGATGAGTACAAACAAGAACACTTTGACCTACGAGCAATGTTGTTCGTAACAATCAATGATTGACCTGCTTTAAGTAATCTTTCAGGTCAGACAAACAAAGGATATAATGCATGCACACATTGTTTTGATGACCTTAACAGTATATATTTGAAAAGATGTCGAAAGGTCGTGTACCTTGGCCATCGTCGATTCCTTCCTTTGAATCACCAAGTAAGAAAGAAAGGTAAGCATTTTAAAGGTAAGCCAGACCACCGAAAGAAGCCTTATAACCGAACCGGAGAAGATGTACTCGCAATGGTCAAGGATGTGAAAGTAGTATTTGGAAAGAGACAAGGCAGCAAATCTGTTCCCAAAGATGCTAAGGGACACGCACCCATGTGGAAGAAGAAGTCCATCTTTTGGGAGCTACCCTATTGGCAAGTCCTAGAGGTCCGCAACGCAATCGACGTGATGCACCTGACAAAGAATCTTTGTGTGAACCTGTTAGGATTCATGGGTGTGTACGGGAAGCCAAAGGATTCACTTAAAGCACGCCAGGACTTGCAGGGCATAAAAGAACGAGACAACCTTCATCCAGAGAAGACAGATGATGGACGTCATTACTTAAGTCCTACTAGCTACACGCTTAGCAAAGAAGAGAGGGACAGCATGTTCGAATGTCTAAGCAGCATCAAGGTCCCATCGGGATTCTCCTCTAATATAAAGGGTATAATAAATGTGCCAGAGAAGAAATTCCTAAACTTAAAGTCCCACAACTGCCACGTGTTTATGACACAATTGCTTCCAGTTGCTTTAAGAGGAATTCTACCTCCACATGTACATCTAGCCACCGTGAAGCTATGTGCATTCCTCAATGCAATTTCTCAGAAGACAATCAATCCAGTGGAACTAGCTACTCTACAGAATGATGTGGTTCAATGTCTTGTCAGCTTTGAGTTGGTGTTCCCTCCATCCTTCTTTAATATCATGACACACCTCCTAGTTCATTTGGTGAAGGAGATTAGTATTCTTGGACCCGTGTTCTTACATAACATGTTCCCATTCGAGAGGTTTATGGGAGTCTTGAAGAAATATATGAAAGTCCGTTCTAAGCTTGAAGGAAGCATCGCCTAGGGCTATGGAACAGAGGAGGTCATTGAGTTATGTGTTGACTTTATTCCTGACCTTGCCCCGATTGGCATTCCTGAATCGCAACACGAGGGGAGACTCAGTGGTAAAGGAACTTTAGGGAAGAAAATATATATTGGCATGGAAGACGATTATTTCAATAAAGCACACTACACAGTTCTTCAGAACTCGTCATTGGTGCATCCGTACATCGAGATACATAAGGAGTTCTTACGATCCAAGTTTCTAGGGAAGACTGAAGCTTGGATTAGGCGTCAACACATGGAAAGTTTCAGTGGTTGGTTGCGAAAAGAATGTTAAGGCGATGACAATATTGATGAGCAACTGTATTTGTTGGCTAGGCAACCATCATGGCATATCCTCACGTACCAAGGGTATGAGATAAATGGAAATATATTTTACACAGTTGCCCAAGATAAAAGGAGCACCAATCAAAATAGTGGTGTTCGCATAGATGGCATAGATCCAAATGGGAATATACAAACATATTATGGCCGCATAGAAGATATATGGGAACTAGACTATGCACCTAATTTTAAAGTCCCTTTGTTTCGGTGCCAATGGGTGAAGCTGACCGGAGGAGGGGTAACAGTCGACAAAGAGAATGGAATGACAACAGTGGACCTCAACAATATTGGGTACAAAGACAAACCATTCGTCCTTGCTGCTGATGTGAGTCAGATGTTCTATGTGAAAGACATGTCTACAAAATCAAAGAGAGGAAAAAATGAAGACATCAACTCAATAATCAATGAGCCAAAGCGCCACATAGTTCTTTCTGGGAAAATAAATATAGTGGGAATTGAAGACAAGTCAGACATGTCAGAAGATTATGAAAGAAATGTCTGAATTCCACCCTTCATAGTGAAGAAAGATCCAAGCATCATGTTAAATGATGAAGACACTCCATGGTTACGACAAGATCATAACCAAGGGTCATACGTCAAGAAAAAATTCACTGTTGTGCCCACATGATACAACGATGCAAATCCTAGATTGTCTCCAATTGAAAAGTTTTGAATACCAAGTTTGTTTAGCTCATCAAGATATATAATCCTTATATAGGCCATTTTTTCATTTGAGAAAGTTTGAACAAAATGTAGTTCAAATTTCACAAGTGTGTGACATAGTTTTAGAAAGTCTATATGAGAATCAAGAATTTGTGACTAGTGTTTGATAAAATTTCCCAAATGGGAAAATGAGCTATGTAACAATTGTAGATCTTGCTGAGATGATCAAACTTGGTATTCAGAGATTTTTCATCTGAGGTCATTTAGTGTCTCATTTGAGCAAGTTTGACCAAGTCAAATTTGGCCAAATGAAAAAACAACACTTTGACTCTAGTATTCTGAACTCTAAATGACTTCCAATTGAAAAGTTTTGAGTACCAAGTTTGTTAAAATCATCAAGATCTACAATTGTTGTTTTGGTCAACTTTCCATTTGAGATAGTTTGGATGGTTCAAATTTGTGATTTTTAAATTTCGACGCCTACAAATTAGTTTTCGGAACCCTAGATTGTCTCCAATTGAAAAGTTTTGAATACCAAGTTTGTTCAGCTCATCAAGATATACAATCCTTATATAGGTCATTTTTTCATTTTAGAAAGTTTGAATAAAATGTAGTTCAAATTTCACAAGTGTGTGACATAGTTTTAGAAAGTCTATATGAGAATCAAGAATTTGTGACTAGTGTTTGATAAAATTTTCTCAAATAGAAAAATGAGCTATATAACAATTGTAGATCTTGCTGAGATGATCAAATTTGGTATTCAGAGATTTTTCATCTGAGGTCATTTAGTGTCTCATTTGAGCAAGTTTGACCAAGTCAAATTTGGTCAAATGAAAAAACAACACTTTGACTCTAGTATTCTAAACTCTAAATGACTTCAAATTGAAAAGTTTTGAATACTAAGTTTGTTAAAATCATCAAGATCTACAATTGTTGTTTTGGTCAACTTTCCATTTGAGATAGTTTGGACTGTTCAAATTTGTGATTTTTAAATTTCGACGCCTACAAATTAGTTTTCGGAACCCTAGATTGTCTCCAATTGAAAAGTTTTGAATACCAAGTTTGTTCAGCTCATCAAGATATACAATCCTTATATAGGCCATTTTTAATTTGAGAAAGTTTGAATAAAATGTAGTTCAAATTTCACAAGTGTGTGACATAGTTTTAGAAAGTCTATATGAGAATCAAGAATTTGTGACTAGTGTTTGATAAAATTTTCTCAAATGGAAAAATGAGCTATGTAACAATTGTAGATCTTGCTGAGATGATCAAACTTGGTATTCAGAGATTTTTCATCTGAGGTCATTTAGTGTCTCATTTGAGCAAGTTTGACCAAGTCAAATTTGGTCAAATGAAAAAACAACACTTTGACTCTAGTATTCTGAACTCTAAATGACTTCAAATTGAAAAGTTTTGAATACTAAGTTTGTTAAAATCATCAAGATCTACAATTGTTGTTTTGGTCAACTTTCCATTTGAGATAGTTTGGACAGTTTAAATTTGTGATTTTTAAATTTTGATGCCTACAAACTAGTTTTCGGAACCCTAGATTGTCTCCAATTGAAAAGTTTTGAATACCAAGTTTGTTCAGCTCATCAAGATATACAATCCTTATATAGGATATTTTTTCATTTGAGAAAGTTTGAACAAAATGTAGTTCAAATTTCACAAGTGTGTGACATAGTTTTAGAAAGTCTATATGAGATTTAAGAATTTATGACTAGTGTTTGATAAAACTTTCTCAAATGAAAAAATGAGCTATGTAACAATTGTAGATCTTGCTGAGATGATCAAACTTGGTATTCAGAGATTTTTCATCTGAGGTCATTTAGTGTCTCATTTGAGCAGCTCATGAAGATCTACAATCCTTAATGAAAAAACAACACTTTGGCGGGCTGCAAAAATTTCAGGCCTTCAGTCCCGGCCCAGGCCAGGAACCGGGACTAAAGGGTGGGCGGAATTGTCCGCCCAAAAATACCTTTAGTCCCGGCTGGTAACACCAACCGGGACTAAAGATCCTTTAGTCCCGGCTGGTAAGCCGAGCTGGGACTAAAGGGTTGGACCTTTAGTCCCGGTTTGGTTTACCAGCCGGGACTTTAGTCCCGGTTGGTGTTACAAGCTGGGACTAAAGGGTCCTGGCCTATATATATCGGCCGGTTCATCTTCTACTTTTTGATCTACAACATCGATCTCGTCGTCTCTGCCGCACCCGCGCCGCCGTCGTCGTCTACCCCCGCTCGGCCTCGATCGTCGTCTCTGCCGCGCCCGCGCCGCCGTCGTCGTCGAGCTCCACCCGACGGCCGTCGAGTCTCCGCCGCACGTCGTCCTCACGCGGCTCTGCTCGGCCCCGTGGCCGGCCAGCACGCCCAGCCGCCATGCAGGCCATCCATAGCCTGTTTTAGATAGTTTTTAGATACTTTTTAGATAGTTTTTTTAGATAGTTTTTTAGGTAGTGATTGATATATATGTTAGATTGAAATGTATTACAATTTAATTAGTAGTTTATTCTTAGTTTTTAGATAGTTTTTGATATATGTTAATTAGATTTAAATGTATTAAAATTTAATTAGTACTTTATTTAGATAGTTTTTTAGATAGTTTTTATTATAGTTTTTGATATATTTAGTAATTATTATTCTATCTCTCTCTCTATATGTGTTAGATTTAATTTTGATTTAGTAAAATTCTATCTATGTATATATGTTAGGTTTAATTAGATTTAGTAATTAATTCCATCTAGAGATTCTATATGTATACATATATATGTACTTAATTATTTTTATGTGTATATATACATGTACTTAATTATTTCCATGTGTTGAGAGAGAGAGAAAATTGTATCTAGAGAGACATTCTATGTGTTATCACATGCATATCTAGAGATATATACATATGCACTTATTCTATGTGTTGAGAGAGAGAGAGAGAAAATTGTATCATTCTATATGTATATATACATGTACTTATTTCCATGTTTTTTGGATCGAAAGTGTTTTTTATTCGATTCCAAAGCCTATACCTTATTATTGTTTATCCTTATGAAATATTATGTGTTATTATATTTAATTGGATTTAGTAATTCTATATGTGTTATCACATGTACTTATGTTATGTGCTATAGTAATTCTATCTATATGTTATCTTGAAGATACAAATGGCTGCTCCGGATGATAACTTGAATGATGACATAATGGCGAATATTATCAACGTCGGCACCAATGTGGATGTAGATGACACGAGTCAGTACTTTGCTGATTATGATGATATCCTGAATATGCCGGTGGTTGAAGATCAACAAATTGTCGCGCAAGAAAATACTGGCGAGGTATATTCGATTATCTATCATCTCTTATAGATGCATGCGTATGTATATTTGTTGTTAATCGTTGTGTTTCTACTCATGTAGCCGGTATCTGGATCTACATCAACCACCGGCAAGAGTAGGAAAGTCCGAGGGCCAAAAAAGCCATTAGAGGGCCGTTTCATAATATCAGAATTTAACACCGACACCAGCAAACCATTGGGACCACATGCTCAGACATATGTCAATCAATGTGGGTTCATTGTAAGGGGTAGGATCCCAGTTAGTGCTCGTGAATGGAAGTAGAAGATATCCACTCCTAATGTTAGTTTTGTATCTGATCGTGACAAGAACCTAGCTTGGAGAGATATCACTCAGCATTTCACATTACAAGCAGATGATGCTTTGAAGGAGCTAGTGAGGGATTGGACAATGAAGAAGATGGCAACATTGTTCCAGAGTTGGAAGAAGACATTGTATAAAAAGTTTATCTTGAAGAATGAAATGCCGAATTTCAATGCTAAGGCGTTTGTCAAGTTGGAGTCCCATTAGGATGACTTCGTACAATACAAGACATCTCAAGAGAGTGAGGAACGTATGATGAGGAATCAGCAGAATGCCCGACAGAAGCAATACCATCATCGCATGGGATTAGGTGGTTATATGAGTGCTATTCCCAAGTGGCAGAACCTAGAAGCAGAGATTACTGCCAAGGGAATCATACCTGAAACAATAGAGAAGAACTGGACTCAACGCGCGAAGAATTGGTTCTACGCTCATGGGGGAAGCCTAGACCCAGACACTGGCAAGCTAATTTTTGGCCAAAAAATTGAGAGAGCAACACAGAGACTAGCTCGTGCTAGGGAAGAAGCTGATAGTGGTGTTTTCAAGCCCAACAGAGAAAAGGATGAATTGACATATGCCCTAGAGAATCTCGAACACGGTGGTCGAACAAGAGGCTATGGGGCGGTTCCATGGCTACAAGCATTCCCAGCAGACAGGGATACCTACAGAAGCCGCCAGAGAAAGAAGGATGAGGAGGCAGATTGAATCCGTGTATTGGAGCAATTTGTTAATGAGTCACGACAAGCATTGCTTGAATCACGTGAACGAGAAAAATCTCTTGAGGCAAGAATGCAGGAGGAGATCAAGAGGCAAGTGCAACTAGCAATGAGTCAAATGCAATCGACGCCGGGAGTCACCATTAGCCCCGTTGGTCAGATGAAAAGCAGTTGTGCTTCCACGGAGCTGTCAGTTATTCAAGGTGATGCTGGGTTACGCTTCCCTGTTGATGACATTACCGAGCCTCTAACAACATGTGAGCTGCACATTCCAGATGGTAATAATGCATCAATCATGGTGGCTGTCGGGGTTGTATCTCCAATAGATCGAACGAAGACACCAAGAATCCATGGGTCAGTTATTCAACCTGGATATGCTAGCGTCTCGGTCGATAGAGTGCTCAAAGGTTACATCAATGTTCCTCTTGACATTGAAGGCGGTGATGGGGAGAAGACACTAGGAGAAGCAGAGAAGACATTTATTCAATGGCGCAAACGCTTCATCATCATTCCTGGGGCGCCACCGCTTCCCCTACCTCACCCTAGGTACGAATGATAGTGAATGAAATATTATTTTTCCATTAATTTTATATTGGCTTAAAAAATAATTGACCCACAACTTGTTTTTGTAGCAGGGTCCCCCCCCAGCCTAGCCCAATCATTCATTCCCCATCTCATCACAGTGTCGCGGGGGGCGAGACGACTTCATCCCCACGGCGATCTCCAACTCCTACACCGGCCCCATCGCCTCCACAACGATCTCCAACTCCTACACTGGCCCCACCGCCTCCACAACGATCTCCAACGCCTCCACGCCGGACTCCAACACCGGCCTCATCGTCTCCACGCCGGTCTCCAACACCGCCCCCACCACCTCCACAGCGACGCATTACAAAGACGTCTAAGGTCCCGGCGGCAAAGAAGGCAAAAAAAGAGAGTTATTTCTCAAGAAATACTTCCTGAAAAGACTGATGAGCAAATAGCAGCTGAAGAAGGCAAAAAAGTGAAATATTTTTTTATAGATATCCAAAAGCAGAGACAAGCGAAGCTTAAGGAGAAGTCGTACTTTTACATACCACGAGATCAGCTGAGGCAGAAGGTCGAAGCTCACAAGAAAAAGATGCTTGAAGTTCGTAAGCCACCGCCACTATCAGACTATGACCGCTCCCTCGTGAAGTCACATAATGCACATAAGAAAAGGAAAAGAGCATTAGGGAAGGATGTCCCATAGCTCGGACAACAGAAGCAACCAATGCAAAATCTTGTTGTTGCTAATCAATATGGTTCCAACATAGAAGTCTATCGACCAGACAACTCTGGAGAAGTGTCGGTTCAAGACCTTAATGATTTTTTTGAACAAACTGGTTTAACCTTGGATCAAGTGACGGGCAAAGCTCCAATCCAGAACCTGGAAGTTGATACCTGGAAGACTTATAAATTTGGCAAAAGTATGTATAACCCTGCGGCTCTGAATGAATTGGGTACGCAAATATACTTGCTCAACAAGTGGTACATGCAGGCGTGTGGCAGGGGTGAGCAGTGAATCTTTGTCAGATTTAGAGACCATCATTACTTCCGTGGAGATGATATCTTACATATTAGTTTCGAAGAATTGCATCAACTATTCCACTTGGACGCTCTGGACAAATCAATCATTAGCTCCTTTTGTTTGTAAGTGATTCTTACTTTTATTTAATAAACTCACTTCCATGCGTACGTGTATATAATTATCCTCACATGTAACTTATATTTATATACAGATTCCAGATGTCAGAGCTCCAAAGAATACAAGATATCAGTGTTGGCTTCATTGATCCTTATATCGTATTCAAAATCGATATTATTGTCAAGGAGCACTGGGTATCTGAAGCACAGACGAATATCATGAAGTTCTTCGTGAAGCAGCACGACAAGACAACAATACTTTTCCCGTACAACTTTGAGTAAGTGTTAATAATAATATAGTCTACACATTTTATGTAATATTAATACAACTTATATGCATGTACATGTGTGTATAAATCAATGCAGGTTTCACTGGATACTCATTGTCATTGAGTTAAACTCAAGTCAGTTAGTAATCTTGGACTCATTGAGAAAAGAGCGAGCACTATACCAAGATATGATAGACATTATCCAGGGATAATTTCGATCTCTCGCGTACAACTATTATTGAATAGACTTTGCTATAATTTATTAACGATCGTACATTATTGGTCGCACAGGGTTTGGAAAGAGTTTATTCGGCAACACCGCAAGGATTGCAAGGCACCACTTAATGTAGTTGAAATACTAGTAAGTTGTACTATATATACTTCCCCACGTGTTTAATTACTATATCGTACTTCAATTTACGTGTGAGATGATGAGAATAATCTTCTTCTCGTACAGTGGTGTTTGCGGCAGGAACCAAGTAATAACTTGTGTGGATACTACGTTTGTAAATTTATCACTGCATACATAAGAAGAACTCCTGAAGATGTCCTCAGAGTACGTATATATCAATTTTTTATTTATTTTTAAATGAATATATATATATATATGTATGTATGTATTAATACTTTTCCTTTTATTTCAAATGCAAGACTGAATGGTTGAAACGAAGGGTCATGCAAAAAGACCATCTGAAAGCACTTCAAGAGTCAATAGTAGGATATCTTCTAGAAAAAATGCTAAATTCCAACGACGAGTTCTACTTTGATCTAAGGAACTAATGATGTAAATTAAATGTTTATTGATATTGTTATTTTCGAGAACAAGATTATGAAAGTGTTGTATATATACATATATATCTATAATATATATAGTTTCATACTTTATTCGAATATAATAATGCTCGAGATGAGAATTAGATGTAATTATATGCGTGCGTGTATTTATATTAGCAGCGTAGAATACGTACATAAAAATATATTATATATTAAATAAATATGTGTAATTGAACTGAAAACAAATTAAATAAAAAAAAAGAAAAAGAAAAGGAACCTTTAGTCCCGGTTGGAGTTACCAACCGGGACTAAAGGGTGCGGCCAGGTTTGCTCGGCTGGAGGGCCTTTAGTTCCGGTTGGTAACACCAACTGGGACTAAAGGTCCCTCTTTAGTCCCGGCTCGATGACCCGAGACTGAAGGTTCCACCTTTAGTCCCGGGATCGTTATCTCGGCGCGGTAACCGAGACTAAAAGCCGTTATCGTCTAAGACAATAAGTCCATTCTGTAGTAGTGCTAGTACGTAGCGATAATAAGATATATAGCAGCAAGTACGACTTGTGCTGCATTACTCTGCATGCGTGCATGCAGCATTTGCACGTGCAGCAGTTTGTGGCCACAGGCATGCAAGCAGCTCTCTACGTATAGACAGCGTCGCCAGATCTCGGCAGGCCGGGCGGGCGGGCGATGGATTTGCATTGTTTACGCGCCACTGCATGTGGCTCCGATCCGTCGTGCAGCATTAGTCAGACGACGCATGCAATGTGCCATGCATCTCCAGCTTGCAAGCTAAGTACAATGACATAGGTAGTAGTATTCTTTTATCCAACAGCTCGATATATGATCGAGCTATAGCTAGAGGAGAGGCTAGCTCAATGTGATGAGATGGTACAAATGATTTCGATATGTGTGTCAGTGTGTGTGTCTAACTGTATATACATATATAGCTTATTATATATTTGGCTCTCAACTCTCTTTAGTGGCCATGTGCAACGGCATACATTGCATCAATACACATAAGCTAGCTAGGCGCAGCATGCGTACGTGCATGGCAGCATCCATGAAGAACAACGAACTTAACGAGCGGTTATGACAGTTATGCAATGGACACTTCATTCGACTCCTATTTGGAGTTGGACACAAGCAAAAACACACCCCCTTATTGGCTAACAACATAAGCCGCTGTCGATAACAAAACTCTAGCTAGCTTGAGACAGCTAGGTGAGCAAACAACAGCGCATGCATGCAAAGATATACTACTCCATATCCCTAGCTATCTCTGCATGCAATGGATTCGTTCTCTCTGTGTCATTGATGATGTTGCTGGTGAACACTGTCAACCTGCTTTCTCTCTAAGCTTATATATTGTCTTGTCACTTGTCGGTGCAAAGTGCAATATTAACTGTGTCCAGCGTAGTATATACTCAGGAAAAAATGTGGAACGACCACACTGTACGGGCCTACATACTCATGCACAGCACAGCAGTGGCGAAAAGGTTAAATAACCTCTAATAAGAACTGTAGGTTGCTCATGCACGCTGTACGAGGCTACTTTGTGCACAGTAGTATATAGTAGTGGCATACCGTGACGTGTCTAAGGTTCATTGGAGCTTCATAGAGTACTTAGTACTACGTGTCATAATATTACATGACGATGGTCCCTGCTGCTGAAATTGCAGATCAAGACATGCATCGTCACTCCTCGTTTTCTGATTGCGTCCAAAATCTTCAGTTTGCACGCTCCCTGCTGGTCGGCTGCGTGCGTGTGGTCCCTGTATGTGCTCAGTGCTCTCGTAGTCTCGATCGATCGGTCTGCGAATTCAGCTGGTGCAGCGCGTGTTAGGCACATCGGATTCAGCACACGCTGATGCAACTGCTGCATGCAGCATAGGAGTAGGTATATCCTAATCCTTGCAGTTGCATGCAGCGCCGTGCTTGGCAGGTAAAGCATGCATATGTAGGATTGTAGGAATCGATCGATATATGGTTTTATGATATGATACTGGATGTCTGTTGAATCGGTCGTAGTAGTAGCTACTAGCCTACTAGTAGCAGTATGTCGTAGCAGCTTTATCTGCAATCCCGTGAAGGCACGCAGGGCAAGACGGTGGCGGGCTGGCGGCGGCCATGGATGGCTCACTGCTCACATCATCTCAACTTGAGCGCAGCCAGAAGATGAACGAAGATACTATCGTAGGGGGAAATGTTCGGTGTAAACCTCTCATTTCAGTATAATGCATGAGACATATACTTATAGGTTTTCGAAAATTTTGAAATGATGGGTATCCATATATAGTGCATCTATAGACTTACAGTGTATCAAACAGTTGAGATGTGAATTTGATGTGGACATGTGCTAAAAGACAAATTCACATGCTTTTTTGTCCTTGTCTGGTACATATGCCCATAAATTTTGTTATTTTTGTGAAATTTTCTAGAATAAATTTGCACCTCAACTTTTGATGCAATGTACATTTGTAGATGCACTATGGATGTGAATTATTTCAAATTTTAAAAAGCTTATAAGTATGCGCATTTCAATATAATAAGGTTTTCACAAGCCGAGGTTTGCGCCGAATATTTACACCTTGTTATAGTGGCTCCGAGGCCATCTCATGCATGGATGGCTCACATCATCTCAAAATGAGCAAAGATGAATGAAGATACTGTTAAAAGGGAACATATTCGGTGCAAACCTCTCATCTAGTACAATTATGAAAATCTTACTAAAAGTTTGAAACACATACTTATATGTTTTCGAATTTTTTTAAATGACGCACATCCATATATAGTGTGTCTGCGTACAATGTACCAAAAGTTGAGATGCAAAAAAAATATTTCCTAGAAATTCATGTAAAAAATAACAAATTTCATATGCATATGCCCATAAATGTTGTTATTTTTAATGAATTTTCTAGAATAAATTTGCATCTCAACTTTTGATGCTATGTACATACATCTATAGATGCACTATGGATGCGAATTATTTAAAATTTTAAAAGCTTATAAGTATGCATTTCAATAGGGTTTTCACAATTGCCGAGGTCTGCATGAATATTTATACACTATTATAGTGGCTCTAAGGTCATCTCCAATGATCTAGTAGCTTTTAGCTAACCGAATCAATTTTTTAATCACTGAATGGTGCAAGAAGCAATAAACTTAGCATGAGCTCAAAAGATAGTCTTGCACATTTCGCGATGCATCCTTCTCTCTAGTACGATGTTCCAAAACTGCTTGTTGCAGTCTCTTTTCTTTTTTTTTCTTCATATTTTCCAGCTTAGAGCTAGCTCATGTACCCCGTTGGAGAAGCCATGAGGCAACGATCACACGGCTATATATGTAGCTTTAGCATGTAGGATTAGCAGCAGTATACATGTACACATCACGATGCATGCATCGATCAGTGTAGTGGTCCCTGCTTACTGCGCGCAAAGTGAGCTTCAGTGTTGTTTAAGATTATGAGTTAAATGCACCAGAGATCCATTAACTTGTGAGGAGGTTTCAGTTGGGTCCATCAACTTCCAAAGTAACTTTTTGAGTCCATAAACTTTTAAAATGGTTCACTGCAGTCCATACCTATTTATTTAACCTTAAATTCAAAGCATATTTATAGAAAACCCCTTCACACACGCATGTGCATGCATGGCGCATGTGACTAGCGCGCGGTGCCTCCCTGCGTCGAAGCAGATCGAGCTGCCGGGCAGTGCAAGGATGGTGTCATGTGGACCGCGCCTCGTACGTGCATGCATGCATGTCCCCGTCGGAGCATGGCGTGGTGGTTATCATGTGGTGATGCGAGCAATGCACGTAACATAATGCGATTGATACGGCCAGCATCTGCATCTGCACGTACGAGAGCCCGATACCAGGTGCAGCTTTTGCCTTGCAAGCATTGGCGACAACGTCGACCCGACGAGATGGATCGGGCCAGCACCAGCAGTCCGCCCGGCCGGCCGGCGACCGGGCAGCAGGCGCAGGACGTTGGAGATTCTCTCCAAGCGGTTCGGCTGTGACGCACGTACTACTACGCACCCGCAGCAGGCTGGTGGCCCGGCCGTGCACCGCCACATCGTCCGGCCGGCCGCCAATAATGCGCGCGGTGCGCGTCGCGACACCGCGGTCCGTGGCCCTGCGCGCCGCGCCCGCCGGCCAGGCCGATCCGCCGCGCATGGAAAGGGGCGACCGGCCCGACCCCGATGACGTGGGCGTGGCATCTCGGACACCGGACCGGATGAGGCGCGGTGCCGTACCTCAATTCCGGCCGTCGGTCGATGGAGACGCTTGCGGTTGCAGAGGTGGCAGCCGCAGGGCTCCCTACACCACCTACGAGTACTACACTGTGTGCTCGCTCGCGTGCCATGGCGCACTGGCACCGCCCCCGCCCGGTCCCCCACCTCACCCCGGTTGCCACCAGCGTACGCCGCGCGTATGGCCCGTTCGTACGTTCCCGCAGTGTAAACGGTACTACTCCGTACGTTCCGGCAGTGTAAAGCGTACGCCGCGCGTATGGCCCGTTCGACGGCGACTCGGAGGCCATCACCGCGTTGGCGCATTATTGGCGGCCGGCCGGATGATGTGGCGGTGCACGGCCGGGCCACCAGCCTGCTGCGGGTGCGTAGTAGTACGTGCGTCGCAGCCGAGCCGCTTGGAGAGAATCTCCAACGTCCTGCGCCTGCTGCCCGGTCGCCGGCCGGCCGGCCGAACTGCTGATGCTGGCCCGATCCATCTCGTCGGGTCGACGTCGTCGCCAATGCTCGTCCAGCGCGCCGAACATGACCATCTCCGCCTCCTTCCGCGCGTTGGCCATGGACGGGTTGGGCGGGATGTTGAGCACCCCCTCCGGGAGGTACGTGTCCTCGCCCAGCCCCGACCGCTCGATGATCCGGCGCTGGAACTCGATGTTCTCCGTCGTGAAGGTGCCCAGCGACTCGGTGCAGTTCATGAACCGCGCGCGGCTGCACTTGCGCTCGTCGTCGGGCTTGTAGCACGCGAAGTCCACCAGGTACACCGGCCGCGGCCGCGTCAGCGCGTCCGCGGTGGCCACCACCACCAGCACCGTGGTGCAGACGAGCACGGACACCAGGTTGTACTGCAGGCTCTGCCACAGGTACACCAGGTCGCGCAGCGTGAAGGTGGACAGGTGCGCCGCCACCAGCCCCGGCAGCGGCGCCAGCAGCAGGTACGCGCCGTGGCTGATGAGGTGGTGGTACCCCAGCTTCACGTACTTGAGCTTCACCGACTGCTTGAAGTCCGGCATGCCGCTCGCCGCCGCCGTTCTTGGCTCGTCCGCCATGTCAGCTAGCGAGCAAGGACGGACAACGATCGCCAATCACCACTATCTCTCAACTTGTTTCGACGTGTGGGCGATGGAGCGTCAGGCCCCGCGCGCCCGTGGGCTTATATAGAGGCCACGCACGCAGGCACCGAGACCAAACACCAACTCGATCAGGTGCGCGTGAAGCCAACCATGACGGAAGGAACCGAGAGGAGGCCGGCGCCCACCTACTACCCGATCGGTCTCGGAGATCCAAACCGAAAGATACGCCACGCACAGCGTCGGGCCGGCGGATCGGAGCCGCGCGGGCGGCAGGCAGGATGAGCAGGAGAGAGTCCGCGCGCCAGCGGTGGGCCGGGCAAGAAACCGCCCAGGGTTGTGCTGCGTTCTAAGGCCTGGACACGCTAGCGGCGCTTCATGCGTTCCGGCACCGCGCGCTGGGCTAGTGCGCAGAGAGCCATGCATGCACCTGTATGCGTGTGGGAAGGGGTTTTTTCTATAAATGTGCTTTGAATTTAAGGTTAAATAAATAGGTATGGACTGCAGTGAACCATTTTAAAAGTTTATGGACCTAAAAAACTACTTTGGAAGTTGATGGACCCAACTGAAACCTCCTCATAAGTTAATGGATCTCTGGTGCATTTAACTCTAAGATTATTATCAGGCCCAAGACTCCAAGCAAGATCGGACAAATTAAAGGCGATGATGTCCTGTGCCGTACTACCTCATACCGAAACAAACACAAAGACAAAGCCATCACGGAGCAAAAGCTATACGCACGACGACGTATGATGAGAGAGCATGCGTATGGAGATCGATGAGCTCCATCGATCGCTAAACTCCATGATCTCTCTCTCTCTCTCTCTCTCTCTCTCTCTCTCTCTCTCTCTCTCTCTCTCTCTCTCTCTCTCTCGCTGAATAACTCGATCCATGCATAATGATCACTTCACAGTTCACATGCATGCACGTACCACGGAAAAAAAATTCGGTGAGGACCATCCCTACTAAAATACGGTGCGGATGTATGACTGAGGTGTGGCCCATTAGGCATCTAATTACCGTGGGTACGTTTAAAATGATATTGTGGCCCACGTATCAACTGCACAGTCTGCACCACGTCCTAATAATAGGAATGATCCTCACCAAATTTTTTACGTGCCCAACTTGAAAATCTAGGCTAAACAAATAAATTTAAGGCTCCATCCAAGGTCGACGAGATCCCAAACAAAAACCACGTACGTACGGCTCGTGTTCTGCCACGGTATCCGTGCAGCGAAGAAAAAGGATTTATATATTCTTTCCTATTGATCGTATGACAACAATCCCCGGCCCCGTACGCCGATCTAGTGTAAAATCGTGATGCATTTGACTTGGCGAGCAGATCGAGCTTGCTTGGAGAATCTCTCAGGGCCAGCTTTCTTAGTGCCTGTTTAGTTCCAAAAATTTTGCAAATTTTTTTAAGATTCTTCATCACATTGAATCTTTGGACGCATGCATGAAGCATTAAATATAAATAAAAATAAAACTAATTACACAGTTTAGACGAAATTCACGAGACGAATCTTTTAAGCCTAATTAGACTATGATTAGACACTAATTGCCAAATAACAACGAAAGTGCTACAGTACCATTTTTCAAAAAAATTCGCCAACTAAACAAGGCCTTATTCTTTCTTCTCTGAAATTTGACTCTAGACTAGGCCTCTATGTTGACCAGTTCAGATTTGACTGGGGAGCAGTTCAGTTAGATACAACTGTTTCTGCGCATATGCATTAAGATATTCTTCTGCCAACATGCAGGAGCTAGATCTGTGTGCCATTGCTGCATTAAGAGAAAATCTGTGCATTATTAATATATAAATACTTGCAAATTATTTGAATTGGGTACCATGATCGTCATATGTATCATAAAGCAAGTCAGTTAGTACCCTCATCCAACCTCTCCTAGCTAGTGCCAAACTGAACTTCATTAGAAATATAATGTCAACACTCAACAATGACAAACTGTACTCTCATCCAGCAACCTCTCCTAGCTAGTAGCAGCTAGCTGCTCTAAAATGTGAACAGAGCATAAGAAAGGGAATTGCACAAAACATGAAAATTAGTTAGAATGTCAACACGGCTAATTGAGCTACGAATAATAAAGCCAGTCCTGGATGCAACCTGCATCATATCTATCTTATGTTCATGAGCTAGCAGTTGATCCAATCCATGCATGATCCTCCCGCATCTGCATTCCACCAATGATTCGATAGATGAAAATCATTCTCATGTGGTGGTTCAGGATAAACTAATTGCCTAATTGGGCTTTGGGTGCTGCCAATTGCCTGTTTGGGTCCATTTGCTCATGATTAGCATGCATGCACATGATGGAGGGAAGGAATCTTTCATCGCCTAGCTACTAATCTACTTGGACTCTGCTTGCAATCTTCAAGTGAGCGTTCACATGAAATGAACTGGAATAATATCGAGGGAATAGTAGTACATCTGCGATATGATTAAGGAATAATCTTGCATTTTCCTCCATTATTCAACGAATTTTGATTTTGATTTTTTGATATTAAAAAAAGAATGAACTCTAGCATACCATACCAGGATCAGAATTAATGTAATCATGTGCACTAGAGAGAGGCATCTTAGTAATACTGGTTCTTTTTTGCATCATTGCTTAGGAGTAAAGCTTGATGCCCAATTGCCGACCGATATCATCACCATGCATGTGAAGCCTCCCCACATGCAGATGCAGGCAAGCACTCCCGGCTCCCCTAGTTCTTCAGTCCTGCCATGTTCCCGCATGCACACAGTTTGAAACACAGGAGAGAGAGAGAGAGAGAGAGAGAGAGAGAGAGAGAGAGAGAGAGAGAGAGAGAGATTCTTGAACTAGACGAGGAAGATTAAAAAAATGCTGTCAGAGAGCAAAAGTACATGAATTTTTACACGTATATATATCCATCTGCATGCGGATGCATCCTGATGCCAAGCTGGGGGCGCTCAAAATTTTGTTTGCGCTTGTGCAGTTTCAGTGCAATGCAGTGTGCAGATACCACCTGATGTGCACGCAGCCTGTTTGTTTTGCATTGGCTCCCGTTGTTTTCATCCTGTCCTGTGCCTCGGCAGTTTGTTTTGGCGTTGCTTCACTGAACTTAGTTGGATACACGTAAGGCAAAATGATTCTCTGAACCCAAGTCATAATTTTCTCCCTTCCGTACATATATATCGACCTCAGAGAGCGATCGAGGTGTTTCAGAAGTGAGAACTGTGCACAATTTGAAAAGGCAGAGAATCAGCTCTGAAAATATTTGACTCGTCGAAGGGCAAGATACTCAGCCATTTTGGAATACCTAGCTAGCTTGTACTACAATGGATTGTGAGTTGTGATATGACATTCTGCATTGGAAAAACACTATTGCAGAAACTGCCTGCTCGCCCACTGAATCAAGCACGCAGAAAACAGGTTCAAGAAGACCCTTTCACCAAAACAGGGGCAGGAATGCATGCAGCATGAGCAGTATTACATTCTAGTACAACAAACTTCAGTGGTGACCCATAGCATTACTGAAATCAAGGGAGGAAAACTGAACATCTACTCACATTTTTTCCACATCAGTGACATCACAACCAGCAGAGCTACAGAGGTGAGGAGACCACAGTTGGTAGCTAGTTCATGCATGCATGGGATCATCAATTAATCTCCATACTCATAACTTGGACATGATATATATTGAGTTATTGACCATGCAAGTTCAGCTCCATTACAGTGAGGTCACTCAGTCCTGTCTCTGGCTTGCTTTGTTCAGAAATTCAGATGTAAAAATGTTTCAGTTGCCATTGCCAATAGATGCAGTAAAGGGTAAAGAAAAATCAGGAACATGGTTTTTACATTGCATCAGGCTAATTTTGATGTCAAAATACACATCCCTACTCTAAGACCCCATTTAGCACTGTTTCTGCTCCTTGCTTATTTTGAGATGAGCGGTAAAACCAGCCTTTTACTATAGTGAACAGAGGAGCCATCAGAGGCGATCACAGTTCTACCAAACGGGGCATAAATAACATTCGGTAACTTTACATTGCTTCAGTTCTGCTAGTTAGTGGTAATAAAAGTTTTGAAAATGCTACTGCACGATTTTCATAAACGAATGGCGAAGAATGAGCGAGTGTGAAAAGATAAAAGAAACATTACGCGCGGATCGAATTATTCGTGAATAAAAAAGCAGAACTCCGTTCCCGAAAACTAATCATTAAAAGAAATTAAAAAACCAGAACTTCCATCGATTTGAACACAAACAATGGTGAAGAGGCTCAGAAGTCACGAGCAGGCTGCTCTGCTCTGCTGCGGCGCACCGGCGATCCCTTCCCTCCTCCAACTTCCCCGCCCTCCTATATATTCTCGCCCCTCCGCCCTTCCGGGTCCTCCACTACCACTACCCCGCCTACCAGAGCAAGAACGCATCCGTCGAGGCATTAGCATTACTAGCTCGTCGGCGGCAATGGAAGAGTACCAGCAGGTGCAGCACCAGCAGCAGCATCAGGGTGGGCGCGGGAGCAACAAGATCCGGGACGTCGTGCGGCTGCAGCAGCTGCTCAAGAAGTGGAAGAAGCTGGCCACTGTGACGCCCTCGGCGGCGTCCGGCGGCAAGGGCGGCGGCGGCGGCGGGAGAAGCAGCGTGCCGAGGGGCTCCTTCGCGGTGTACGTGGGCGAGGAGATGCGGCGGTTCGTGATCCCCACCGAGTACCTGGGCCACTGGGCGTTCGCGGAGCTGCTCCGGGAGGCCGAGGAGGAGTTCGGGTTCCGGAACGAGGGCGCGCTCCGGATCCCCTGCGACGTCGAGTCCTTCGAGGGCATCCTCCGTCTCGTGCAGCAGGGCGGCAGGAAGAAGGAGCCCGCCGCCATGTGCGACTGCTCCTGCTCCTGCTCCTGCTCCTCCGACACCGAGATCCTCTGCAGATGACAGCTCACGAGACCACGAGACGGCGACAAGGCCATGAATCCAAGGCCTCGCTCTCGTCTCAATGCTCTGCTCTGAGTCTCTTTTTTCTTTGTTTTTTTCCTCTCTCCTTTCTTGGGTTGCTTCTTTCTTTCTTCTTGGTTTTTTTTTCTGAAGAAAGGAGGAGAGGTTGCATTGTACTGCACCGATAAGATCTATAATCTGTACAACGATGGGAGGAGATGTAGGATTTTTTTTTTAGTTTGCTGATGAGAACAAGGATCTAATGTAAGATAAACCAAACAAAGCTTTGATCTTGCAACTTCTGATGGTTTATGCCACATTGCCACTGTCACAGCTCATGCAATTCTTTTCCACACCGAGCTCATGCAATTCTTGTATCTGCATTTTTTTTCCTTACAAGCTGAAACCAAGAAGATGAGCATTGCAGAAGCTGGATCTAGTCAACTTGAGCATGTGCCATCGTTTAGCTTCCCTTAGCACTGCAAGTCTGAATCCACACTACAGAGTGCAAGTGGAAGATTAGCTGCTTAAAGATTAGGTTAACAGTAATAATTCGCAAAAGTTTGGTACAAATATATATAGGAGTAAACTGCCGTTGTTTGTAACTTTTTATGAATGCAGGGCATCTACTGTTTCGATCCAGACGTAGGGAGAGTTGGAAAAGATCTTTTGTTTACTTTGGTTCATGAGATACGCATTGTACTCTGCATACTGCACTGCATTCTTAATATGTGATTCTGTCGGCATATTCTAACCACCATGCCTCACATAATGTTAGGCTTTGCAACAAAACAAAGGATTTTTCGTACATATTCACATGGCAAATTGGCAAGCGCACCTGGCTTCTCACATCGACGACACATGATGGGATCTTCTGCATCTGCACCTGAATCTTGGGTTCCTGAAAAAACCAGGTTATCTACGTGTGAATCAGCCCAACTTTTTGTTAAATCTCTGAAGCAAAAAACGATAGATTGGTAAACAATGAATCAGTGTGCACTTTCAATGTGCTACTACCACTGAACTTTTTATCATTGGATTCAGTAGTGTGTTCTGCCAGGGCAAGAAAGTAGGGCCGGCATTGAAACATGTTTCTGCAGAAGACACCGAGGAACAGGAAATCAGGCTGAAGCTCTCTCCAAGTCTGAGGAAGTACAATGATTGGTCTACTTCTGCTCTGAGGTAGATCATTGGTCTGTTCTGAAATGGACGTGCCTACCTTGCAGCAGACTACCTGAAATCCTGCATCCAGCATTTCCCAGTGTTGAGTGTTGACAAGTGCAATCAATCTCCAGCAGAGAGCCAGATAAAGAGACAGCATTGCTGTTCTTGTAAGTGAGTGACTATATTTTCAAATGTGCAGCCCAGTCTTGCATGCTCATCTTCCGGACATTGCTCAATGCTACTATTATATTTCAGAATGAAGTAACGGACATTCAGATCCAGATCTGTTTGATTTATATCGATCGATCAGTATTCATTTCTGTAAGCAACAATCTGCATTAACTAGTGATGTCCCATTTGCAGGGTCCATGTTCAGTTTTAGCGCAAGTATGGAACAGAGGTAAGAGTCCATCACTAAGAATTGATGAATGTGAATATGGAGAGATGGAGAGACACACTACCCCCATCATCACAGGTCTCCAACCAACCAAATAAATCAAGCTTGTAATAAGATGAAAAAATAGTATAAATCCAGAAAAAAAAAATCTTTTTTTCGGTTTCTGTAAGAATAAGAACAGCATGACAAGACAAGGATTCATCCTCTGAAGATGACTGCTCCTCTAATCAGAAAAACACAACATGATCTGAAGAAATAAAGCCCTATCGTCTTTCTACATATTTCTCTTCTCCTAATCTCCACGATCTCATCATTCTAAAAGCAGACAAAACGCATATCTCGTACGGACTGTTTGAAACGTCGAAATTTGAATCGAATCTCACAAAGTTTCAGACGTACTCCGTAAAATAAATAAATAAATAGCTCAATTCCCCCGAGGAGTTCTATGTAAGGGTGTGTTTGATGCGGTGACTAAAGTTTAGATGTGTCGCATGGGGTGTCGCATGGAGTGTTCGGATACTAATAAAAAAAACAAATTACAGAATCCGTTAGTAATCCACGAGACGAATTTATTAAGCCTAATGAATCCATCATTACCATATGTTTAATGTAGCACCACATTATCAAATCATGGACTAATTAGGCTTAAAAAAATTGTCTCGCAAAACAGTCTCAATCTGTGCATTTAGTTTTGTAAATAGTCTATATTTAATACTTTATGTATGTATCTAAACATCCGATAACAGCGACTAAAGTTTAGCAGGTGGAACCAAACACCCCTTGAGTCTGTGTACTCTTTCTCCACGGTTCACGGAAGCAACAGTGAGTGAATCAACACACCATGCATTCAGAGCTACGCTACCATGCATGCATGTGGCTGCTTGTTAGCTTGCATTATGTACAAGAACCGCATCCTACGTCAACAAGCAAATTGTTACAAACTAGAAGGAACCTAGGTGTTGTCATAAAGCTACCGGCCGGCCGACGGCTTTATTTCTTCCCCTTCCCGGAGGCGGCGCCGCCGTTCTTGCGGTGGAGGCGGCGCAGGAGGTCCTCGAAGTCCTCCTCGGCGCACGGCACGCGCAGGCCGCCGGCCTGCGCGAAGCCGAACTCGTCGGCGGCGCGCTCCATGAGGTCCCGGAACGCCGGCTCCCGGAGGTACCCCGTGGGCACGACGAACCGGCGGGACTCCTCCCCGGCGTACACCGCGAAGTAGCCCTTGGGCACGCCGCCCTCCGCCGCGGCCGCCGCCGGCTGGTCCAGCAGCGCCTCCCGGAGCCCGGCCGCCTCCTCTCGCGCCGGCGCACAGCTGTTCTTCGCCTTCTTCTTGTTCTTCCCGCCCGCTGCTGACGTCGCGGACTTGGTCGTCGACCGGAAGTAGCCCATCACCATCATCGCCGATCGTACGTCGCCGGGCGCGCGCGAGTGCAGGTGCACGTATATATAAGTGCTGTGGTGCACCTATATATAAGTGCTGTTGTTCTCGATCGCCGGCCGGTTCAACGGCGGGCAGAGGGCGCGCGGAGGGCTTAGCTAGCAGAGTAGGTAAACCGTGGCGCCCGGGCATGGGATGGTGGCCGCCATGGCTGCTGCTGCTTCAGGCAAGCTCGATCGCTGCTGTCTTCTTTGGAGTTGGTGGCGCGCAACCCCTGCGCGGAGAAGCGGAGGACGACGTGGTCTCCTCTCCTCTTGTTCGTATGATATGATTAGGGGAGGCTCGGCAGACAAGGGAGAGCGACGGTCTTTTATACTAGGGGTGAATGGCCATTGTGATATAATAATTAAACTAAGTTATTTATTATATATAATCGAGGAATTAATTAATTAATTTCTTAAAGATGAGTAGTCCATGTCATCCTGTAGAGAACTTTCCTGGCTCTGTTTCCATTGTGAACAAAATCTGCTTTGGAAAATTACCAGGTGTGTTGCTGTGGTTGTGATCAATATGGATGGATGTCCTTGTACGCCGTAGAATTTCGTTTGTTTAGTGGAAATCTTTTCGGCAACGTGTGTTCATGGCAATTATATTCATTTATTTTATTTAAATTTGTAGCGTTGTTCACACTAATGAAGGAGCATACTTGTTTCCTAACTATGGAGCTGCATAACTATGGAGCTGCATAATATCGAATTCTCATGCCTGCTTGGTACCTTTGCTCAGTACTATATAGCCTTGCCTAGCAATGATTTGCAACAGATAGTTTGCTTGGTTAGTTGGCAAGGACACCTTGATTTCTATGCTGGCAAGAATTTTCTTGCTGGTGTGAGAGAGCCAATTTAGCTCTCCTGGATGGGCAAGTTTCTTGTTGTTAGTGCCAACTAAGCAAGGAGAGCTTAGCAAAAGTAGCTTAGCTTCCTCCGGTTTGCATGTACTCAATATTTTGGACACAAGAATTAACTCAAGTTTTAAACATTGATTATAATTAGTAACTTTTAAAGTATTTAAGAAGATTAAAGATCATATGCATAATTTTATATTGGAAACCGAGTGGTTTCATAAAACCACAAACCCATTACGATCTTTTCACCTTATACAACAGAAAACAGAGGTTAAAGTTATGTTTCCGAGGCCACGCCGTTGTAAAAAAAAAACGTCAAATACACTTTCGTCACTTGATATATTGACCACTGGTGCCGATGAAGTTGGTTGTCGAGATCGAGCAATTTAACCTGAAAGTGTATTGGGGTTACATGTTTAGTGAAGGGGTAGAGAGATTATTATATTTAACCCATCAGCAAGAAGATTATTACATATTTGATGACCTCATCATATGAGTTGACCGTTTGATAAGCTTCCCGTTCAACTGCAGCTAGCCAATGGTGTTTTCTATAAGTACGGTCGTCCGGTGGCACTCGTCATCTTTGCTATGTTGTTATTATTTATTGTCATCATATAGGAGTACATAAAAAAGTATGGGTGGATTAGTGGTGATTGCCACTTGATTTACTCCGTTCCTGCACGCAACTGACGATGACGATTGGATCGTGCCAAGCACACGGAAATTGCATGCGTACGGCACCGTGTGCGGAGATTAGTGTTTAGATAGGGTTCTTTTTTTTTTACTTGTCATGATCGTCAGAAGCTAACATTGTTGGCACATAGAAGCATCATGTAAGAATTTCAGCGAATATTCGTGCTGACCACGCTCAAACACAGGCAAAATCCTATAAAAAACACGGGCAAAATAGTCGTTTTGGTCCCTAAACTATTAGTCGAGGCTCAGTTTCATCCTTAAACTTTCAAAACAACTGTTTTAGTCCTCAAACTCCACTTTTAGACTCAATTTCATCCTCGAACTACGAAGATGATTCTTTCAGTCCTTAAACTTTGTATTTTGGACTCGATTTGATCCATAAACTATCAAAGCGCATTTAGATCTTTAAACTTTTATCTTCAACTCAACTTTAAGATAGAGACAGAGGTTGCCCGCTGCTAACCAAAATCCAACGGAGGCGATCACCGTAGAGCAGCCGTGGATACTTATCGTGGATTTATGGCACGTGTCCACACGTATGCATCTCACGTAGAAAATTGTTGCTTAAATTTATGAGAAATAGATAGGAAAAAATATAATTATCTGATGCTACATTGAATATACAAGGATTAGGCACGTATGGTTCTGCCGGAGATGGAACCTAGATTTGTACATTACTGCCGGCATCATCACTGTCGAATTTGTGAGAACCGACAGTGATGTACCTTCACTATCGGTTACGAGCTTAAAAATAAAAAAATAATTGGGACTGAGCTAAAACCGGCAGTGAAGGACCACATCACTGTCGGTTTGTGGCCTGAACCGGCAGTGTTTTGGCGGGCACTCATCACTGCCGGTTTAAGCCAAGAGCCGACAATAATTGGGCTCTATCACTGTCGGTTCTAGCTAAGAACCGATGGTGATAAGCCTACAACACAAAAAGGCTACAGCCGTCCTCTCCCTCCTCCTCTCTTCCATCCCGAGAACAGAGACGTGCGTTTGGACCCTTTCCTCCATTGTTGCGGCTGCTCTTCACCATGAAGCTAGTGCTTGAATTTTAAAGAATGGCTTGATCTTTTTGCTTTAAGGTTAGTAACAAACATCCACTCCTTTAATTTTTTTTGCTTAATTAGCTTCGTTTTGATGACTACATTGCTTGATTCTCATTCTAGTTCTTTCTCCATTCTAGAGAGCACTTTTTCAATTGGACATTTGTGCAAGGCTCAAATTATGGTGAATCCATCATCAAAAGGTTGGTGTTTATGAACACATTTACTAATTATTCCATGGTGGTCAAGATCATCATTGTTAGTACGTGATGCTATAATTAGTTCTTAGAAGTAGAGTAGAATAGTTGTTCTTCAATATTGTGCAATAATTGTTTTTTACTATGATTTTTAATTTACAGGGTCGGGGCTACCAATTTCAATTTTTTAATAATTAGTGTACAATAATGGCCCCGTTTGCTTGGAGGAATTATGAAGGAATCTGGATGAATCTGTGAGAGAAAAATACTATTCCAGATGAAAAAAGAAGCGGATCAAGTCAGGTTTAAGAGCACGCGAAGGGGGCCAATGTTTTCTAAAAATGGTACTTTCAAGCTACAATTGTTGTTCTTGAAGCTCGATTTTTTATTAATTCTTTGTAATTACTATCTCAATATTTTTTGTGCAGAGATGGATCAAGAGTGGATGCATCTGTCCTGAACGGACAAGCGGTACATGCATGGCGTCAGCCAGTTTATCACCGATGCCAAAGCCCATGTTGGGAATGCGAACTCTGTCTTCCGCCCATGCAAAGATTGCAAGAATTATAGAAACTTTTGTCAAATTGAGTCTATACGATCGCACTTGATTACCAGGGGGTTCATGCCAAACTATACGATATAGACTATGTATGGCGAGGTTGGTGTGAATGTTCTGCAAGAAAACGATGATGATGTGGACATGCCTGACGTAGCCATCCACGATGCTGATGAGGAACCCGGTGTCAACACGGAACCTATGGCCACGGTTAATAATGTGTTTAGGAACACGCTAGCTGACGACACCGAGTATAATGATGGCATTTCTCAGCTGCTACGTAATATAGAGACCGGATGTCTTAGTGAAAGACAGCTGAGAAAGTTAGAGAAAATGAGATAAGATGGCAAAACACCATTGTATAAGAATTGTTCAATGAGCAAACTAGAAGCCGATATCATGCTGTTAGAGTTCAAATCGACAAACGGATTGAGCGATAAAGGCTTCGATCAGTTGTTAGGTATAATAAGGAAAATACTCCTGGAAAAAAATAAGTTGCCAGAAAAGATATACTTGGCCAAGCAAATGATCTGCCCCATCGGCTTCGAGGTTGAAAAAATCCACGCGTGTTCCAATGATTGCATATTGTACCGTGAAGAAATATACAAAGACTTAGATAAATGCCCCAAGTGTGAAGCTCCACGGTACAAGAAAAGGCCGTCAGATGAGGGTACCAAGACCAGAGGAGGTCCCATAAATGTCATTTGGTATTTTCCTATAGCTCTCCGGGTGCATAGACTGTTTGCATGTGCAAAGTCAGCCAAGCTGTTGCGCTGACATAGCGAAGAGCGTAAGAAAGATACAATGATGAGGCATCCCGCCGATAAGCATGACTGGAGGACTGTCAATACAGATGGCTCCGAGGCTCCCTCCTATACGAGAATCTCCTTCTCATACTCCTTGATGATCTCCTCGTATTACTGTTCGCCCACAGACACGAACTCTACCAACTCGTTATCTACATGTATGAAATGATGATGCAACACTTAGTAATACAGCAACATCAACTCTTAAAATACGAATACACCTATCAAAGTACTAAGCTAGCTCTACCGAGTAAGACACTAAGTTACCTATCATTTTCACTAAATAGGTATAAAACATTTCCTATATTAACTTAGCAACTAAAGGCATTCTTACTCTTAATATCAATTTACCATATATATACGATAAAATAAGGAGTATTAGCTACCCTATTTATCAACCTACTTTTAAGGATACAAAAATTACAGTGAGCATATAATAATTTAATAAACCTACTGTAAAAATTTGATGGCTAAAGCTATCACCAATTTACCATAAAAAATCATATAAATACTAAGCTAAATAATATTAAGCTTTCCTAAATGAATTAATGAATCTATCATTATCATATATAACTGTAAACTAACTGCACCAACAGATAGATAATATTTTTGTGAATCTAACAAATTTTGTTTCATAATTTTTGGACACCCACAAAATTTACTATAATTTTACAAAGATTAGCTCAAAACTAAATTGAATAAACATTTATTAATTCACTAGAAAAAGGAAAACCGAATCCACCCACGTGGCTCATTGCGCTAGCGGCTCTGCCCACTCCGGCGCCTTGCACGCGCGCGCGATCCACCGGCGTGGCCCACGCGGACACGGCCCAACCGAGCGACAGCGGCCCACGATGGGAAGGCTGGCGTGCTATGGCTATTTTGCGAAAACATCCTTTATCTACCGGTGAATCACCCTGAGACCCATGATACTATTCCTACAGTCAGCTATTTTGTAGATAAGCCCTCGGCCATACCCTCTGTCTTTACCACGGCCATACCCTCGGGCACCCGCGCGCGCGCACCGGCATGGCGACGCTGGCATAGGGCGATCACGTCGGCCAGACCAGCCCCTCCCCACCCCCAATAGCGAGCCGATGCTCACCTAGACGCAAACGCGAGGCGATGGGCGGTGAAGCGGCGAGCAGAGACGCGGTCCCGAGCTCCCTCCATGGTGGCGGGCCTCCTGCAGTGGCGGCGACCATGTTCCCATGAGCTCAGACATAACTAAGACTAAAGGACTAGAGGATGGGAATCAGCAACTCACCCAGAACCTACCAGATGTGATGGCTTGACCCGGGATAGGCCAAGTGAGTCCGGCCACGCGCACACCACACGCACCGCGATGGACCACGATGGCGTGACTGTGACAGCGGCGCCAAGAAGGCAGTAGAAGTGCAAGTGGGGCACGCACGTCAAGGAGGACTATGAGGCGAAGCTGTGGGTACAACCAATTGGGCTCGGGAGGACCGGGTGAGTGATGCCCACGGCAACGGTGGCTTGGCCTTTAATGGCGCAATGGCGGATGTCAGGCGCTAAATTGAAGCTTTTCAAGGCACGATGTGATACGGTGCGAGGTCGGTTGGCTAGTAGGCTCAAAGGCGGAGTTAGGGACGCACTTAATTGAACGGACGCGACCTATCTATGCCGGATTTATGGCGAGGCTTGGTGGGCACGGGCAACAGAGGAGGGAGGGGGAAAGCAGGGCATAGGGCTCGGTTGCTGGCCTGAGCCTTGGCGGGATGTGATGACCGCACCCGAGCAATCATTGCGAGCCAGCACAGCCAGGAGAGGGGCACACCCGTATACGGGTGGTGGTAGTGCAGCAGCGCGGCCGTGGCGCCATTAATGGCGAACGACAAGAGCGACCTCGGTAAGGCCACGTGCGTGAATTCAACGACAATGGCGCAGAGACGCAGATGGACATGACGCAACGCTGAGGCATGGCGGTGACCACACGGCGCAGCACGGTGACAGGACGGTAGTGACAGAGCGGCTCAGGCGGACGCGACGCAAGCGGTGTAGGCGCACACGGGCGACCCAGCAATCACGACCGCGACTAGCAGTAGTGCGATGACACAGCGAGGCAGGCGGCAGGGGCAGCTAGGGCATCAGGCCCACAACAACTGCGGTGGTGGCAGAGCGGACAGGCTGGTCGGCCCCCCTGCGTCCCACTGAGCATGTGCATGCGTGCATGCTTGCGTGCGTGAGTCATGTGCATGGGCACGACAGTGGTGATGCGGAGCCCGCGAGGCGGTGCTCATGTGTGCACACGTGGGCGGGCGGCGACACTAGGTCGAGGCACGGTGACCGCGCCCAGACGTTGAAACCGGCCAAAAACATGCCATGCACGCTTTTAAAGCGTCCCCAAAATCTAACTCGATGCTTCAATTGCTAAACCACCTATTCTATACTCGATAGGGCAGGTTAGGTTACTAAAACTAGCCCTAAGACCATACCACTACTTAACTCGATTCTTCTACAAAAATTGTCAAACTTAGCTTCGTCAAACCGCTTTTCAGACTTACAAAATTTGACTAAGTCTTGATCGGTTTCGCGTTAAATTCGATTTCCAAGCTATTAATCATGCTAGCTAATGAATCCAGTTCTCGACCACAGGTATTTCATCGTCACCTGTGAAGTTTGTACTACAAACTTTATTAAAGTTCCGTATATACGTTCTATAGCATTTTTGCTTAATAAAAATTGATTTAAAACCCTAAGTAATATAACTTGACTATGAAATGTAACTTTCGTTTCACGTTTCCGTCAATCATTTCGAGTTACAGAACTTGATCTACATACTATATCACATGCATTAACACATAACCATGATGCTCATGATATGTTTTAGCAAAAGATTTATAATGTAACACCGAGGGTGTTACAGTACCGAAACCGCGAAGACATTGACTCGATCTCTGAACGACCGCAGAACCACAATCCGGAACTAATCCACACAAAATAGTGCAGCCATACTAGAAACCGTAGAGCACGAATTAGGGAAACTATAACGACCCACTATTTTAGCTTATAGTTAATCATAGCTAAGTGCACAGTAAACAAAAATCAATTACTACAAGCTAGACAATTTAATACACTCTGATATTAAAATACATAAATCAAATATTAATCCATGGTGGTGTTTATATACACTGGTAGACCAAATTCACTCCACAGAAAGGACTCGAGCCACCATTCTTTTGCATATTAAAGTACTCTAGTACTAGTACACTCAACACTATGCCTATAGTTCACAGTTGGTACACATGGGGTGTAGCCATGCCCTTCTATAAAGGATCCAACCAATCAACTAGCAGCAGCTCAACAGCATAGTGAATTCCCTTGACCAAGCCATGACTGGGATTAAAATATCTGGGAAAGCTAAGAGAGGGTAGCAGTAGTACTGAGCGGTGGATGGCTTCAATCAATTGAGTGCAGGTGCAGCTCACGTGAGAGTAGGGAGAGCTTAACAATACTTAACTAATTCAATGATTTACTAAGCACAGCTATACAATATTCCTTTATAAATCACAGCATATAATTGACACTAAACACCAGGAGGCTATTTCTTGCCTATAGGACGACCATATGGCTACGTATGTATTGTGTATATATATTTGTGTGTTATATATATATAGGAAGAGTATATTCAGTAGCCAGCTATAAAATAAGTTATTCTGTAGCCACCTCAATTTATGATAATTTTATATACTAATTTATGATAATATCAATACATATTTACGATAGTTAGGTTACTATAACATATGGAGATATTTACCATAACGTTATAGTAAACCACTTAGTAAGAAGTTAATATAATCTCGCAAATTAACATAGTAATTATCGTAACTCAAAGTGGCTACAGAATAAGTTATTTTGTAGCCAGCTACAGGGTATTAGTTATATATATATATATATATATATATATATATATATATATATATATATATATATATATATATATATATATATATATATATATAAGCAAGCAAAGTCAGGCACAGGAACCTCCAACGAACCAAACTGAGCCTGAGTTAAATCTTAACAACTTAGGCAAGAATCCTTGATAATTTTCTTCTTGAGTTTTTATACAAAATTTGAGAAAATAAAAGTAACCTGCATTAAATATTATTTTCTGAAATTGATTATGGATGGGTGATATGTGAATTTGAAGATTTGGGGTTAGCTGATGGAGCAGCTAATTCCCTACTGTATATTTGGTTGGAAAAGTTTGGTAGGACTAATAACCAACTCTCACTTTTGTTATTGGGCCATATAAATTCGTGTTAACCATGAACTCGTTTGGGACGGGCCGATTCTAGTACCCATGGAGTTGTTGTATAATCCCTATGGTAAGTGAGGAGAGGGTTGGGTGATGAAATCCCTAATCAGGTGTCGATGAAGCACACCCAGGCGCATATATTAGCGTACGTGGATAGATGTGGATGTATATTATACGAAATGGGAAAAGTTCGGTATCTTGACCATGAATCGCACCAACAGAAGTGCGATGAAAAATTGGTCAAGGTAATTATGGTTAAAGTGATACAAACCTGCACTGGATTAAATCATGAATTCATGTCATGTCTCTTGGATTAGAGGCTACATGAATCTATGGGTGGCTCTTTCTCAAGATACAAGTGATAGTAGTGTTTTTAAACTAAACTGATTTTTTCTATAAATGTTATTTTGAACAGCAAGATAATATATTATTGATTATTTGAGATGACTAGATTGCATTGCATTGATATTTATATGCTTGCTGAGTACGTTGTACTCACTCTTGTTAACTCTCCCTCTTTAGAAGATCCTCAAGAATGTGCACAAGGGTCTCTAGATGATGGTTATGCTTATGCAGATTGGGATGACTATGAAGAAGCTAGTCGACCCCCCTTAGTTCAGTTATGTATGTCAGAGGCTATATGTCTTTGTCGCTCACCTAGTAATCTAGTTTGGACTTCTATATGTTAGGCTTATAATAATGCGTAAACATGTGATACTTCTTTAAAGACTTAAGGGCATAGGATGGTATTGTAATAATTATTGGTACCTCTAGCAATTCTCTGTTGCCAACTTTGTTATAATTTATTCTTCGACAAATCTTGTATATGTGGAGTAATAAATCATAGGCCAGGGTTATTATGTAAAGTGGTCATGATTCGGGTCATCACAGAAACCTAGAGGGATCACTTCATAAGTCCAATAAGAACAAGGAAGAACAAAAGTTTGAGTAAGACACTCAGCAGCTCGGTTGCAATATGAGGGGTTTATCAATTCATGAAAAGGTCCCTAATAGCTTAGAGGCAGGAGACATTTATACTAGGAACAACCCTCCTAGTTGGGTGTAAAAACAAAATGGAGTTTCTGAAGATAGGCTATGTGAAAGGTCACCACGAGATGGATTCCCAAAGTGGTCTCGCCTAACTGTTGGCCTCCAGAGCAGTGTCCACTAATCTAGCCATAACTCTTTATTGGGAAGTCTAAATGATGAACTATTTGTTGGGTGTGAAAGTAGAATCGAAGAGCTTTCTAGCCATATGCAGCATGCACCACGAAACTTTGTAGATTAGTACAGTTTTGCATAGGAAGTTATACCAAATTCTGCCCCTAGCAGACTATTGGCCTTATGCATCATTTTTTTCTGGGTCTGGTCATCCGTCCGTGTTACTTGTCATCCATGTTACTTTTTCCTGGGTCCAGTCGTCCGCCCGTGTTACTTTTCTCATAGAACTATTTTGTAGTAACGTGTCTTGATCCTTCAGCCATGTGCCTTCCATGTCTTCATGTGTAAACCTGCTCTTGTATCTTTTTGGCATGACTTCATGTAGGTGGGCCATGAATATAATCACTTGTGCTAGATAGTGAGCTTTCTTCATGTTTCAACACATGTTGAGCTGGGATGTCCTCATCATCCTCCCCCTCTTGAAAAGGAGTCGTCCTCGACTCTGACTCTTGTGTTCCAAAGAACTATGCCAGGCCTTCAACTTGTAGTGTTGTGATAGCATCACGATCTTCTTCTTCCATCACAGCAAGGTGTTTGAATCTATAATCATATAGACCAAGTAGTAGCCTTGAAGGTAGAAACCTAAATGATCTGAAATTAAGTATAGCTTTCACCTTGCATCGATGCTTAGAACTATTGGTGAGTGCTGATGTCCTTAGCACGGTCTCATCATCCTCCCTCCCTTTAAGAAAAATCATCCATGACTTTTGTTTACCTGAAAACAATCTAGGCAAAACGGAGGATGGATGTACATGATAATTCCAATAATCTTTTATTTCATTTCGTCCATTTGCTTCTTTATAATTCATATTCACATTAATCCATTTTTTAAGTAAGAAATTTTCTTTCAACATTGGAGAACCTTCAAATAGCTTCACAGACGCGAGCACAAAAATTTCCTCCAACCCAATCATTTGATTCATGTTATCATGTTTTATCTTTGCAAGATCACATATATCAAAAGATAAGAATGAAACATTCTTGAGATTCTTATTGCATGGGTCAGAGAAGTACCTATCAAACTCAATGGTTCTAGATGACGATTAAAAAAATTCTTTGAGTGAATGAATGGAACATGTTTGTACAAGATTTCTTTCTTTTGATAGAACATCGAAAAAGAGAGAATTCCTTATTTGACATTGGGAAAATAAGTCATTCATTTCTTGGCCCTAAAATTTTCTTCGTTCCCTATTTGACACTCACTTCAACTTTCATCCCTAATTTGACACTACCGTCAAATCCGTTAGCTAACGGTGTTAACTGGCTGTTAAAAAGACATTTTTGCCTCTAGAAAAAAAGCGGCGAAGCAAATTTGAGAGAAAAAAAACCTACGCCTTTTTTTTGCAGCTGAGCGCATGCATCAGAGGCAGGCGCAGGTTTTTTTTCTCTCAAATTTGCTTCGCCGCTTTTTTTCTAGGGGCAAAAATATCTTTTTAACAGCCAGTTAACACCGTTAGCTAACGGATTTGACGGTAGTGTTAAATTAGGGATGAAAGTTAAAGTGAGTGCCAAATAGGGAACGAAGAAAATTTTAGGGTCAAGAAAGGAACGACTCATTTTCCCAGTGTCAAATAAGGAATTCTCTCATCGAAAAAAGGAAACAACATTCTTTGTTCTATATAGAAATCAGTAAACAATCTTTCCATCTCAAATTCAGAAAAATATGGCTCACAAGATCTGCTGCAAAGTCTATTTATCTCAAAACCAGCAAGCTTGTCACAGGTTATGCAAATAGCACATAGAATTTACTTGCAGCATGATGTCCAATCAAATTGAATGTAAACTTGCAACTATAGAGTATTCAAAGATTTCATGGATGATATTCGAAAAACATTCTCAATTATCTTATTGATCTCAACACATTTATCAAACATGACATAGCCCACACATGAAGGATGAGATATTTTTGCAAACAATTCATCATTAGTATTTATTTTCACATTATCAAATTTATTTGCGTGCAAAGTATCAGATATATGAGTGCAAAGTATCATGTATATGAACCATACCAAACCATAGAAAAGATCATGTATGACTGAACATTGGTTATCAACTTGCAAAATTTCAGCACATGTATGAACTTGTGAATCTACCAAATCAACATAAATAATTTGTGTAGGGTCAATTCCATTTGAACCATGTGTTTCATCACAATTGTTCACCAATTTATTTTGCAAACTCAAATCTGAATTATTTTCATTACCATCGAGACTTTTGTGGTGGTGCAAGTATCATGGATGACGCTTCTGAAATCTTACCATTTTCCTCGTCATGGTTCCTGTTTTGGGCAGCACACAATTGCTTCGGATGAATGCTACCTTCTCACTTCTCTCAACAAGTATGGTGTCATCATGAGCATCCATCTCTTCCTTATTCTCATTACAAACATGCACATTTGAAAAGACAACACTAGAAGTAGAGATGAGAGTGTTAGTTTCAAAAATATCCTCACATGACTTGCATTCTAACACTGTATTTTTCTGTGGTGTATCCAAAACACTCACATTATTGATACTCTCAACGTCACAGTGGGTGGAATCACACAACTCTCTTTTGTTTTCACTCTCTCTCGGTTTGGTTATGTGGCTCTCATTCTTACATAGGTTTTGATGCACAATCACTTCAACATCTTGTGAAGCAACATATGCATATGTATCGCTGTCCATGGCCAACACTTGATCTTCCTCATCGAATATTGGGCGCTAGTCATAATTCACCACATCAAATTTCCTTCATGAGCCTGCATCACACAAGGAACAAGACTAGAAGAAGGTATTATCATGTTAGTAGTAAATAATTCCTCACATGATTCATCTTTTTTGCTCAATTTTTATGTATCTCTCATACATAATTTTTTGGTTGGTGGCACTCTCCTCCTCACATATGGTGGAATCTCTCATCTTTTCATTTTGAACTCTCACACTCAATTTTGGTTGGTGGCACTCTTTCTCACATATGGTGGAATCTCTCATCTTTTCATTTTGAACTCTCACACTTAATTTTGGTTGGTGGTACTCTTTCTCACATGGGTTTTGCTGCCCATAGGACCTTCCTTGTGTCTCTTGCTGAATTTTCTTTTGGTGGACACACAATAATCTTCATCACTAATGAGCACACGGGGGCGAAAACTATGCCCATGAGCACCTCCGCCATGCTGTCCACTATGTCCAAAGAGACCACCATAGGAGTTGGTCAGGCTATGTTGTTGTGGAGCCCAATAGCCCCGTGTAGGAAAATGTTCATTGAACATCCTCTCCATGGCCTTCTCTAGTGAGTTTTGTAGTTGGCGTAACTCATCCCGCGAGACTAATGGTTCTTTTTCTCCATATCGACCACCACGAACACTCGAATTAGATCCTGCCATGTTAGCATTTATGCAAAAAAAGTTAAATAGGTAAATTTGTGGAATCACACAACCTCACCTCTAACTTACCCATGCTCTTTCATGTTCTTAAGGACAGTGAGCGTGCTAGTATAGCAGTTCAATAGAAGTGATTGAGAGGTTGCAAGGATTACCTAGTCGAACGTCCCGGTTTCAGATTTTAGTGGAGTTATAGGTGGCTAATCAAGGAAGGCTACGGTACTGCAAACCAAGTGGTTTGATGTGTTCAAAAGATATGAAGTCGCTACTATGAAGATTACCACCAACTTGAATATATAAACTGAAATTTGCAGTTATACAAGCCGCAGCACAACCCCTATTTTCAAATCCTTTCACTTCTCTTTTTTTAATCTTTCTTTCTTCTTTATTCTCTTTTTCTGTTTTTTTAACACTAACAGGGGTGCGGATAACAAATGAAAACAACACGATGTATGTGAAGATGGTGATTAGCAACTTCATAAACTCAACAACACAAAGGTAGAAGTACCGCCAAAAGGCTATAGGATTTTTTGTGGCTTTTTCAGTGGACTTTAGGAGATGAACAAAAATAGTAACAAATGATGGATAAATTAAAGGTAAATATGTGGATGATGGGGAGACCTACCGTGACAACGAAAGCTTTGATACCAACTGATAAGGAACACCCTTGAGGGTGGCCCGATCTTCACGACAGTAGGTCACGAATCAAAGATAACTTGCTGCAAACAGCGGGATAGCTGGTTTTATTCCTGACAAAGGTTGGATACGGCCAAGCGACGAGGAGAGAGGCACCGAAACCGTGAAGACTTTGACTCGATCTTCGAACGACCGCAGAACCACAATCAAAAGGTCCCTAATAGCTTAGAGGCAGGGGATATTTATACTAGGAACAACCCTCCTAGTTGGGTGTGAAAACGAAATGGAGTTTTTGAAGATAGGCTATGTGAAAGGTCACCACGAGATGGATTCCCGAACTGGTCTCGCCTGACTGTTGGCCTCTATAGCAGTGTTCACTAATCTAGCCATAACTCCTTATTGGGAAGTCCAAATGACGAACCGTTTGTTGGGTGTGAAAGTAGACTCGAAGAGCTTTCCAGCCATGTGCAGCATGCACCACGAAACTTTGTAGATTGGTACAGTTTTGCATGGGAAGTTGTACCAAATTCTACCCCTGGCAGACTATTGACCTTATGCGTCACTTTTTCCTAGGTCCGGTCGTCCGTCCGTGTTACTTGTCATCCGTGTTACTTTTTCCTGGGTTCGGTCGTCCGCCCGTGTTACTTTTCTGATGGAACTATTTTGTAGCACTGTGTCTTGATCCTACGGCCATGTGCCTTCCATGTCTTCATGTGTAAACCTGCTCTTGTATCTGAATATAATCACTTGTGCTAGATAGTGAGCTTTCTTCATGTTTCAACACATGTTGAGCTGGGATGTCCTCGTCATGATGCCACTAGATTTGCTTGAATGCGTATAGTATTTCGTTCTGCGAAATTATAATTCTGCAATATTTTGTAGTAATAAATACATTAAAACAAAGTTACTAGTCAAAATATAGGGGTATTTTTCTATACATTTTGTTAAAGCTAGAAATTCTAGTTTAGGACAAAATTAAAACACACTACTGTATTTTGGAATGGACGAAGTATATTGATTAACACCATGTTTATTAGCCGTATAGACCTCACTTTTCTAATTTTTATAATATACAACGACCGCATTCGATTTTATAGCACAAATAGCCACTCAAGAAAGAGGAGAAAAAAAAATCTCCAACCAAGTGTACCTAGATATGGTAAATCAGCTAACAAGAGGGTCTTGAGCGCAAGAAGAACATACATATATACGAGTGCACACCAATGAGTCAATGACCAATCGGCAAATATAAGATACAGTGACTCTGTTCGGTTTACCCCATATTCGGTTTGTTTTGCTTCTTTTTTAGTCGAAACAGTGTTTTTCTCTCACAATAATTCAGCCGGAATAATATTTTTCAGTCAGTTTCAGCGTTTCAGACCAGCGAACGGGGCCGGTATAGAATAGAATAGGAGTATGACTAGCTACAGTGGGTGTGGATTCCACAGGTGAAGGCGAAGGACGCGCAGTACAACAAGGTACGAAAGCCGGGGAGGATCAGAGTACGGCTCACGATTCGGTGGTCGGCCGCTTTCGTTCGTCGCCGTCGTCACGTCGTCCCCGCCGGACCGGAGCGAGAGAGACGTCTCGCTCTGGCGTGGAACGCACGTTAATTCGCCGGTCAACCGGCAAATGTTTAAGCGCAACACAACGTCATCTGCACGCGTTTTCGTTTTTACTGATTTCATTTGCGGAGAAAACTTTTGATACACATATTTTTAATTCTTGCGCTGAGGGGACAGAATTTCATTATAAATATGTTTCAAATTACAGTTCACTTTACTATTATCCTAAGTTATTTTTTTTCAAGTTTGATCAAATTTGTAGAAAAAATAAATTAAATTATGATAAGATTAAATTTAACTTATGATAAGATTATAAAGTGAGCTATAGCTTGGGTGGACGCGAGAATGGTGTGTAGAAGAATCCAACCGATGAGAGCGATACGTGTAGATGTCTCACACACACTGACAGCATAGGCAATGTGTGGAAAACGAAGACCATGTACGTGATTGAAAATTGATGGTGGTTTACGGTGTCGGATGAATTCCAAGGTAACAATCAAACGTGACTTGGAGGAACAACCTGACGGATGACCCGTTGCCGCCGGCTAATTCAGCATCAGTTTCGCTTTTGCAAGTACGGTACGGTGTCCTCCCGTTTTTCTTTTCTTATCTTTTCTTTTGGAAAGGCCGGCAAGTAAACTGCTTGCCGTTTATACTAGATACTCTACTCCTTGATATACAGACGAAAGAACAGAGCAGGAAAATTCACAGGGCGGTGAAAACTGCTCCCAAAACCAGGTAAGAAAATTACAAGGGGTCTGGTTCAATACAGTGATAATCATGTTCAGATGTGTGATAATCCAGTACAGTTATACATCTCGCATGTTTCGGAATGGATGGATGGAGATGGAGGAGCTAGCTGCAACTACACATCCTTTTTTTTTTATTGAGGGAAACTACACATCTTTGTTGCATCACTCACGTACGGATCAAGATGAAACAGACAAGACCCGTGAATGTATTTGGCCTAGGGAATTATCAAGCCAAGCCTCTACAACCGTTTTTTCTTGGTCAGCAATTGGGTGAGCTGGCACACACACAAATACACAATGATTGGCCTGTTTTGCTCCTCTCTTGACACTTCCTTGTGTATGATAAGAAACCGCCACTTTAACTGACTGCCTGCTGTTGATGCAAAAGTGGATCCACAAACACAAAGGGCTAATACCCGAATCGATATCCAAGGCGTGCCAGTCGATTTGTCCTGTTAATCGACAAGGATGAAGATACGAGCACTTTGGTCCTGACAACAGCGATACGCCCGGAAGTCACGGCCAAGAGGTACTCACGCGGAACTCGAGGATCGCCGAAGGTCGCACTGAAGCGATGCAGCTCGCCGAATCAATGAGAACTCGTAAAAAGGAAAAATAATGCAAATTGACGAAGTCGCCGAAAAGTAAGTAGATGCAAATAGGAGTAAAAATTGGTTTTGATATTGATTGATATATCTATTACATTGCCCCTTACTCCATATTTATACCCTGATCTAAAGAGACAACCAAACACAACTAGGACACCAATCCCATATCTAAGGAAACACGTGACTCTTACATGAATCATACTCTAACAAATATAGAAAAGGAAATCGACTCCTATCTATTTCCCTGTCCGCCTCAATTACGATGGAAATCTCACCGTCCTCCTTCCCATCGGCATACTCCCTGTTTTATCGGCAGTAGTCTTCAAGTCTTCCTTTATCGGCATACTCCATGTTTCATCGGCAGTAGTCTTCAAGCCTCCCTTCATCGGCATACTCCCTGTTTCATCGGCAGTAACACCTCCAACCTCATCGGCAACGCCCGAGTCCAAATCAACCTTTCCATCGACCATCACCAGCTATCGGCAACCATCTTTACAAGCTGGCTTTCATCGGCTATCAAAGTACTCAGTAACTTTCCCCTTGCCGATTAGTCCACTCCGATTATTTTGACACGTGCAAAAAACGGTGTCAACACATGCCCCCCAATTTCGGAGTATAAAACCATTAATGCTCCGAAATTTACTCCAGATAACGCTTGCCTTCGCCCGATTACCGTAACTCATTCTCCAAGCCAAAACTTGATCTGTTATCAAATCCAATCAAATCTAATCTTGATTCACGCACTTCAGTAAATATCGCACAATCGCCAACCACTCTTGCCTTGATTATGGTTAAGATACCGAAACAATAATCTATCGGCAAGATCTTAACATGATAATGCTGTCATTTTCAGAATTAAAATATCCTGTACCGATATCTCTTCCAAGTCATGATTACTTGCCATCAACCCATCTGTACAATCCCCTGATTATCGTGCGAACAGTTACTATATCCACCTGAACCACTTCGACCTACATGCGCACGGTATAGAGATAAGTCCAAAATACCCCTACTCCAAGCGACTTATAAATAGATTCCTCCGCAACCCTCGCCTTCTACCCTCAGACTCCAATCTTTGACATTTCCTCTTTCCGGCGGTGACTCCGATGAACAACTGCGCGACCTCAACCAACAAGAACTCTTCTCCAGCGTTACCTCAAGTCTCCGGCTCGTGCCCCCATCTTCCTCAAGATAATGGCAATCAACTTCGACGTCCCCGTGGTTCGCTTCACTTCCATTACCTTTTACTTTGATTCCCCTAGTTTTTGCAAATCTATACAGTTGGTGATTTTTCCTTTCTTTTGTTCTCTGGATCCTTTAAACTTAGAAACTGCGCAACAAATTAGTTATTCCAACCGATCAGCCGTATGTCCAATGCCTAGGACCAATGGGCAACCCAGATCCAACCGATCTGATCAATGCAGAGGTTAACAGAATCCCCTTTAGAGCCCAAAATTTCTCTCTGAATTTATGGAAAGATACATTCCGATCTTGGCCCAAAACCACCAAAGGGTGGAAAGATTGGTACTTGAGGGTTAATAGATCGATGCAAGTATACTGGGCAGAACGGAAGTTGGACCAATGCATTAGGCTATCTATTGCCGATATGCAGAAGAATGAATCAATGATGATTGCAGCTGCTTACTTCTGGTCAGACACAACAAACACTTTTATGTTTGGACATGGCCCAGCTACTCCCACACTTGCCGATGTCCACATGCTCACTGGCTTGGATATTTCAACTGCCGATGAAAGCTCCATTTATGGTAGAAAATCTGAATATAGAGTGAATACCCGCAACATCGGCGGTTGGACGGGATACATTCAAGAATACCAGAAGACTGAGACACTTAACCAGAGGGAACATGCCACATTCTTGAATATGTGGTTAGAAAAATTTATCTTCTGTGGTCGATCAGTAGGACCAACCAACGCCTTCCTCCTCGCAGCTGAACTTTTGGCTAATGGTGTAAGGTTTTCTCTTGGCCGATACCTTCTGAGCTCCACTTATCATCTTCTTTATCAAGTGTCTCAGAAACTTCTGCTTGGCGAACCCATCGGCAACCTAGGAGGCTCGTGGTGGTTTATCAACATGTGGCTAAATGCCCATATGCACAAACGTTTGCAATGGGACTTTTTTGCCCAACAATTCCCACGAGAAATTGCTGAAGACCATGTGCTTGGGGATGATGAATCGGCAACACGCTCACCCCTCAATTTTGGTGAAGCCATAATTGTCCTTCCTGGAACAGAGGCCAATGAAGACCAGATCGGCAGATTCTTCCAAAACTTCTACAATGGTCTTTCTCGTGACCATAGGGCCTGGGTACCTTATATTGACGAGGAAAACAGATTTCCCCTTCTTTTCAACTTTGCCGATGACACCCTGAATCAGGATAAGGAACTCATGATGGCCATCATTACTCCCAGGGCAATTCTAGTAAATACATTTGGTAGCGGGGAAAACACCAACATTTCGTATGAATTTTACAACCCATCGGCAGTATCCCGCCAATTGGCTTTTGGGCAACTGCCAATCAAACTTTGCTTTGCCGATGTGATCAAACCTAGGGAAACAATCACCTGTGGAACAGATTGGAACAATGTAGTACAACTCTCCCCCGATGCCGATACCACAGATGTTGATATATCCACCTGGACGCCAGTATCCTTCATCACCGAGTCATACAAGCAATGGTGGCGAGAGTGGAAGGAACAACTGTTTGCAACTTCTGCTCACACATATCGGCACATGATCGACCCTGAATATGCCATCCCTGACGACGCAGTAAGTTTCTTTTAACTCCTTTTTGCTTTTCCCTACATATATCAGTAACTGACTCTCTTATGACAGGTTAACAACCCAGCACCATCGGTGAGCAAAAGTGGGAAACCCTTCGATCTTCAGCCTGTTTCCCCGATATCACTGATCGGCTACAATGGCCCCACCTTAACTGCTTTGACCCACCAGAAGATCCGTACCAAGACCATCACCTCTAAGTCCAAATTGGCTACAGCTAGGGCCACTCCATCGGCTGCTGCTACAACCTTGGTCAAGGCATTCAAGGTAACAACCTTGTTTATTTCTACTTATACCGATTACAAACTATATTAACATTAATCATCAGGGGGTAAGAGCTGCTACCGGATCGTCATCGGCAATTCCTCTGATATCAAGCACCACTTCTTTTGACAAACCTTCAGAGGTATCCTCTTGACTTTTCATTTTATCTGTTAAATATCATACCTTACACTTGTTTTGCAGCAATAATTGGGTACATCAGCAAGCGTACCAGACGTCCAAGCTTCACAACCAACAAGTGCCGATGCCCCCCAGCCAATCGTTGCCGATGCCCAAGCAAAGCGCAAAGCTTTAACAGATGCCGAGGAACAGCCAAAACGACAAAGGTCCATGCCGATCCCTACATCTGCCCCAATGCCATCGGTCATCATACCTCAAGAGCCAACCACTGATGAAGTCACAGAGGACATCCCATCGGCAAGCTCAGCCGATCCCTCACACGGCACACTCTAGGTTGTTTCTTCCAGTCAAGCACAGGAAATTGCCTTGAAACAGGTAAACCGATTAACCTAGCTGATTTACAATATTCATACTTATCCTTAACCGACCTCCTTTTCTTTTCCTTAGGAACAAGACTCCCCAAACAGCCTATTCTCCTTTGCTATTGACGTCTCTGACGATGATGGAGAGGAAACAAGTTCTTCCCTAGCACTGGGAACAATATCGGCAGAAACTAAGTCCAAGTTGGAAACTCTCCTGACCTTGCTACAGCAGGATACCGCCCAACTGGTGGATGACTCGGACCCCGCAAAGGCAATTTTCAAAACAATCCGTGGCCAGGTCCCTGCCGATGTTGAAGAAGTACTCTTCCCAGTAGCCCATTTAGAAAGCCGCCAACTACAATATCAACGGGCTGCTCAACGTATTACCGATAGAGCAGCTCAGGCTCAACTCAAGGAAGAGATGCTACAACTGAAACAAATTGCCGATGAGAAGCACAAGGGCATCGGCAACTTGCAAACTTCGGGTGCTGAACTTAAGCAGAAAATCTTGGATTTATCGGCAAGGAAGACGGCTCTATTGGCTGAATTGAAAGAAGTCGATGCAGCCCTAACTCATGCTCAACAAGAAGAAAGCCAGCTACCCAATGCTATCAAAGCCCTTCAGCAAGAAAGAGATATCCAGGCTCGCAAAGCTTTGGCCATGAAGAAAAAACTCAAGCCTGTGGAGGGTGCTGCCGATGACGACATTAAAGAAATGGAGGAAGCCAACCAGATTCGCCTGCGTGCGATATTAGCTATCCAATCCTTGTTGAACTTGTAATCTTGTTTATTGTATCGGCACTTTATGAGACATTGATATCCTTGCATAATTCTAGCCGATAGGACTGTTATCGGCACTTATACTTTTATGCATCTATCCAGATACTAGGGTAATATTTCTTTAAATATTTTCCATTTAATGCTCTGGGAAACACAACCCCTTCGAGGGTTTCTAGAATATATGCGTTACCAGGAACAGACTGATTTATCCGATATGGACCTTCCCAATTAGGAGACCACTTTCCAAACTTTGAACTTTTAGTCCCAATCGGTAAAATCAATTTCTAGACCAGATCCCCATCGGCAAACTCCTTTACCTTTACCTTCTTGTCATACCATCTGGCTACTCTTTTCTTGTTTTCTTCGATGCTAACTAAAGCCCTTAACCGATGACCCGTCACATCTTCCAACTCATCCTTCATAAGAATATCATAATCATCGGCTGTCAGCTGATCTTGAGAACGTATTCGCCTAGATCCAGTTTTAATTTCCCAAGGCAATACTGCGTCGTGTCCATATACTAACTGATAAGGCGTTACTTTGGTTGCACCATGATATGACATCCGAAATGACCACAAGGCCTCATTTAATACTGTATGCCACCTCTTAGGATTTTCTTCAATTTTGCGCTTAATGAGTTTGATAACCCCTTTGTTAGAAGCCTCAGCCTGACCATTAGCTTGAGTATAATATGGAGAAGAATTTAAAATTTTAATTCCCATTCCTGCAGCAAACTCATCAAATTCTCCTGATGTAAACATAGTACCCTGATCGGTAGTGATAGTCTGAGGAATACCAAATCGGTAAACAATATGTTCTTTCACAAAATCAATCATATTAGCCGATGTCACCTTTTTTAAAGGAATTGCTTCAACCCATTTTGTGAAATAATCGGTAGCAACCAGAATAAATTTATGTCCTTTGCTCGATGGCGGATAAATCTGACCAATGAGATCGATAGCCCATCCCCGGAACGGCCAAGGTTTGATTATAGGGTTCATAGCCGATGCAGGCGCTCTTTGAATATTACCAAACTTTTGACACCCCTGACATCCTTTAAAATATTTAAAACAATCTTCAAGAATAGTCGGCCAATAGTATCCATTCCTTCTGATCATCCACTTCATCTTGAAAGCCAATTGATGCGCCCCACACACTCCTTCATGAATTTCACCTATCAAGCTTTTCGATTCATCACTGCTAACACATCTAAGTAAAACTCCATCTATAGTTCAATATTATAATTCATCATCGAGGAGCACATACTTTGTAGCTTGGAACCTTATACGTCTCTCAACTTTTCTATATGGATCCTTTAAATAATCGACAATCTCCTTCCTCCAGTCATCGGTATCAACTGCTGATGTTAGCACTTCCTGAATAGGCTGATACCCTGAAGCATGCTGAGCTAGTCGATTAGCTTCCTCATTATGCAATCGAGAGATATGTCCGAGACGAAAATCTCTAAATCCTTTCAACAATTGCAAACATCTTTCATAATGCGAAATCAAAGCTTCACTTCGGCATTCATAAATTCCAGCCAATTGATTTATAACTAGCATAGAATCACCAAAGATTTCAATAGCATCGGCACGTATCTCCTTCAGTAATTCTAACCCTTTTATCAAGGCTTGGTATTCAGCCTGATTGTTCGTCGACGTGGTAACAATCGGCAATGAAAACTCATACTTCCTTCCTTGAGGTGAAATTAACACAATGCCGATACCTGCTCCTTCACCACATGTGGACCCATCGAAGAAAAGTGTCCAGGGAGCAACCTCCAGAGAGTCCACTGTATTACAATGCTGAGTGACAAAATCAGCCATCACTTGCCCTTTAACTGCCTTAGTTGATTTGTAACGTAGTTCAAATTCTGATAATGCTAAAATCCACTTGCCGATTCTACCACTTAATATCGGCATCGACAGCATATACTTGACCACATCGTCTTTGCATATGACCGTACATTCGGCAGATAACAAGTAATGCCTTAATTTGATACAAGAAAAGTATAAACACAGACACAATTTTTCAATGGCCGAATACCTCGTCTCAGCATCCACTAATCTTCTGCTCAAATAATAAATAACACGTTCTTTCCCTTTAAATTCTTGAATAAGAGCTGAACCGATAACTGTATCATCAGTTGACAAATATAACCTGAAAGGCTTCCCGTGTTGAGGTGGAACTAGCACTGGATGATTTGTTAAATATTTCTTAATTTCATCGAGGGCTAATTGCTGCTCAGCTCCCCATACAAATTCCTGATCGGCTTTCAATTTAAGTAGTGGACTGAAAGCCTTGATCTTACCCGACAGATTAGATATGAATCTTCTAATGAAATTAATCTTACCGATCAAAGATTACAATTCAGTCTTATTGACAGGAGCAACCACCTTGTTAATCGCATCAATAGACTTCCTACTGATTTCGATGCCCCGCTGATGTACCATAAAACCCAAGAATTGTCCTGCCGATACACCAAATGCACATTTATTAGGATTCATCTTCAATCCATGCTTCCTTGTGCACTCCAGTATCTTTCGCAGATCGGCTAAATGTTTTGTGACATCTCCAGACTTAATCACTACATCATCAATGTAGATCTCCACTAATGTGCCGATGTATTCATGAAAAATAAAGTTCATAGCTCTTTGATAAGTAGCACCGGCATTTTTCAAACCAAACGTCATGACTATCCACTCAAACAACCCCACATGACCTGGGCATCTGAAAGCAGTCTTAGGAATATCTTCTTCAGCCATGAATATTTGATTGTATCCTGCATTACCATCCATGAAGCTGATAATTTGATGTCCGGCTGCAGCATCAATCAACAAATCAGCAATCGGCATTGGATAGCCATCCATTGGTGTGGCTTTGTTGAGATTCCTGAAATCAATACAGACACGAAGTTTTCCATTTTTCTTATAAATAGGAACCACATTAGAGATCCACTCTGCGTATCGACACTGCCGAATAAACTTTGCCTCAATTAATTTAGTTATTTCGGCCTTAATATCAGGAAGTATATTAGGGTTGCATCGGCGCGCTGGCTGCTGATGTGGCCGAAATCTAGATTTGATAGGTAACCGATGTTCAACTACCGATCGGTCTAATCCAGGCATCTCAGTATAATCCCAAGCAAAACAATCTTTATACTCTTTTAACACATCAATTATTTGCTGCTTACACTTGGAATCTAACTTAGCACTAATAAAGGTAGGTCTTGGCCTATCACCATTACCGACATCTACTTCTACTAAATCATCTGCCGATGTGAACCCTTGACCTAATTTTCCATCATCGGCAAACCTATCCATTAAAACTCTTCTTCAAAACCGACTGCTTGGATCGGTGGAATTTCATAATCAGCAACTCTAAGGAACTCTTTTTCCCAAACTTCTCCTGATATGCATTTAGTTCGCTCATAAGTATCTGATTGTGCCGATGCGATGATATAAGAAGAATCACCAGGGACAACCTCAATCTTATCCCCAATCCACTGTACGAGGCATTGATGCATTGTAGAAGGAACACAACAATTAGCATGAATCCAATCCCTCCCTAGAAGCAGATTATATGCACCCTTGCCGTTAATAACAAAGAACGTCGTCGGCAATGTTTTGCTGCCGATAGTCAATTCAACGCATACTGCCCCTTTAGCTGGTGACATATTGCCTTCAAAATCTTTCAGCATCATATCGGTTTTGGTCAAGTCTTGATCTCCCTTACCAAGTCTCCGATACATCACATAAGGCATAATATTAATCGCAGCCCCTCCATCAATAAGTACCTTAGACACAGGCTGCCCATCAACTCTGCCCTTCACAAACAAAGCCTTAAGATGCTGTCTCTCATCGTCGGTAGGTTTCTCAAAAACAGCCATCATTGGATCTAGTGTCAACTGAGCTACTTGATCAGAGAGAACAACTTCTTCGTTATCAGACAATGCCAAAAACTCCATCGGCAATATGAATACCATATTAATATCTGCTGATGGACCCTTATTTTTGTGTTTTACCTGCCACTGCTGATGACCGGACTTCTCATTGGAGGAATTTTCCTCTTGGTATAAATCCTCCTGACGCTCACGTTGCATCCTCCTTCTCTGTGTCTTTGTTAGACCCTCCGGGCACCATCGAGGAAACTTGGTTTTCCAAACCAGCTGATAACAGGTCCTAATCGATTCTACATGGCGTATATTAGGGTCCCTGTAGAATATTTCCTCATCGGGAACTCTTGCATTTGCCATTTCCTCAAGCTCCTCTTGATTCCTTGGAAAATATCCAGCGTGTTTACCAAGCCTTTCATGTACACTAAGTCTACCCCCCAGCCGATCATGCACTGATGCTCTGCCTCTGATCGGCTCATTGATAAATAAACCCTGATTGCCAGGTTGAAACCTCCTTTCTGACCGATTGACCCCATAATAACCATTGCACTCAGGGCAATTTTCAATAGTTGGCAATTTAATACCTTCTTCCCAGCAATGGATAAAAAACGGGCACCTCCAATGATCTTTATGCCGATGCCATTCTTCCTGACGTCTTTCTTCTTGCTGTTGTCGATATCAATCATTACGCTGACGCCAACCCTCCTGCTGCCTTCGATGAGTAATCACAATGCCAGGTCGAGGAGGGTTTTTGGAACTACTGCTTTCTTCCAGCAAACCCTTACTTTTTGCATCATCGGTAGTTATCCGATGTTGGGGATCCACTGATGCGTTTTTCTCAGCAGCCTCTGACGTCAATACTTTGGTCTTCCCTTTGGCCTCCAACGTATTTGTTGGAAAAGGGTGTTGATCAATTTTCATTGGCCTCTGGGCATTGGAAGTACCAAACTTAATTCTCCCAGATTCAATAGCCGATTGTAACTGTTGCCTGAACACCTTGCATTCATTTGTACTGTGTGAAGTTGCATTGTGCCATTTGCAATACAAGATCTTCTTCAACTCTTCTGCCGATGGGATCATATGATTATGTGACAGCTTAATTTGGCCCTCTTGAAGCAGAAGATCAAATATCTTGTCGGCCTTGGTGATATCAAAGGTAAACTTTTCTGGCTCTTTTTGACCAAAGGGACAAGATATCGGCTTTTTATTCTTAACCCACTCAGCTAAGCCGATAACTGGTTCTTCATCAGAATCAGAATCTCCTACTTCTTCAACAAATGATACCTTTTTACTCCAATTCTTTTTAGATTCGAAAACCCTAGTATCTTGATCAGGGATCCTTTGCACAAGATGACTGAGACTTTCAAACTCCTGAGAAGCATATCTGTCTTTAAGATGTGGCAATAACCCTTGGAAAGCCAGATCGGTAAGCTGCCGATCATCCAGCACCAGACTGTAGCACTTATTTTTCACATCTCGTAGCCTTTGCACAAAGCTCTCTACCGATTCATCATTGCGCTGTCTCAATTTTACTAAATCGGTAAGCTTCTTTTCATAGATTCCAGCAAAGAAATACTTATGAAATTGCTTTTCTAGATCAGCCCAGGTAATAATAGAATTTGGTGGTAATGAAATGAACCACGTAAATGCCGATCCAGACAAAGATGATGAAAATAATCGAACTCTTAATTCATCTCTGCTAGCTGCCTCTCCACATTGAATAATGAAGCGATTGACGTGTTCCATTGTTGATGTGTCATCCTACCCAGAGAATTTAGTGAAATCTGGTACCTTGTACCGATTTGGAAGAGGAATTAAATCATATGCAGGAGGATATAGAGTCCGATAAGAATAAGTATTGACTTTGGGCTTTATCCCAAACTGATCCTTTATAATTTCTGCTATCCTATCGGCCCAAAAAGCATCAGCTTCCTGCTGACGAACTGGCTGAATTTCTACAGGAGGTACCTGCTGATATCCTTCCACATATCTTTGTGGCCCACGATCTCCAGCAATCGGTATATTTGCCGTTACTTGTGGTCCATTAACCTGTTGGAAAGGATTCATCGGCTGAGCTGCCGATGCTTGATTCTGGACACCAGCTTGCATATAACCTTGTTGAATCCCTGCAATCTGTTGATTTTGCTGAACTGTATGTTGAACAGGTAACTGTCCTGACCAACCATTACTAGAACTCATTGGTATAAAACTTGCCGATGGCTGGTAATTTGCTGAAATTATTGGATAATTATAACCAGCTTGAGGCATGAACTGAACCCCAGTTTGACTCAGAACAGGGGCTTTCTGCTGCATCGGCAGTAAGCTTGCCGATGGATTTGAACTGGACGTTTGAACCAAAGGCATCTAGAAACCCCCTGGAGTTGGTTGCACAGTAGTTGCTGTAGCGTAGTGAGGCACTTGGGCCATCGGCGAAACAGCCGATGGTATAGGAGCTTTTCCTACTGCGTCAACTACTTGAGGTAACCCAGGATTGAAAGCAGATGACTCCGGAGGCATACCATATCCCCACCAATTAGTAGGAATCTGGCTATTCTGAGACACAGGGCCTGACATAGCTGATGCCGATAGATCTGTACTAAGCTGAATTCGTCCTCCCGATCGTATCGGTGTAGATTGAATATTAGATAAACCTGTCGATACTGGAGAAGAAGTAACTTCTATACCCACAACGGCCGAGGGAGCCGATGGAGTATTGACAGATGCCGGCTCTGGTTGGTGATAGGCAGGCCCAACATAATGCGGTGACGCTTGTCCTTCTTTGAGAGTTCGAACCACAGCATTATGAATAGTATTGGATAACATATTGGAATGATTAATCAAAGCATGATTTACTGCAGAATTAACCATCTCTTAAAATTTACCAGGATTGGAGTCAAAGGTAACCTGCCGAGGCAACGGCAAATCTTGCTTCTGGATGACTTGTCCACTCTTATTCAGGCTAAACGATTTCAGACAAAGCTGCCTGTATTCTTCTACAGCCTTTTCCATAGCCTGCCTCTGCTCTTCCTTAAGATCTTCTTCTGATACCGCGATAATGTTCCCCACATCAATCTCGGAATTGAACATTCTAATCAAAGGATTGTGGTCCCACCGGGCGTGCCAAAAGATGTGTTGATGCAAAAGTGGATCCGCAAACACAAAGGGCTAATACCCGAATCGATATCCAAGGCGTGCCAGTCGATTTGTCCTGTTAATCGACAAGGATGAAGATATGAGCACTTTGGTCCTGACAACAGCGATACGCCTGGAAGTCACGGCCAAGAGGTACTCACGCGGAACTCGAGGATCGCCGAAGGTCACACTGAAGCGATGCAGCTCGCCGAATCAATGAGAACTCGTAAAAAGGAAAAATAATGCAAATTGACGAAGTCGCCGAAAAGTAAGTAGATACAAATAGGAGTAAAAATTGGTTTTGATATTGATTGATATATCTATTACATTGCCCCTTACTTCATATTTATACCCTGATCTAAAGAGACACAACCAAACACAACTAGGACACCAATCCCATATCTAAGGAAACACGTGACTCTTACATGAATCATACTCTAACAAATATAGAAAAGGAAATCCACTCCTATCTATTTCCCTGTCCGCCTCAATTACGATGGAAATCTCACCGTCCTCCTTCCCATCGGCATACTCCCTGTTTCATCGGCAGTAGTCTTCAAGTCTTCCTTTATCGGCATACTCCCTGTTTCATCGGCAGTAGTCTTCAAGCCTCCCTTCATCGGCATACTCCCTGTTTCATCGGCAGTAACACCTCCAACCTCATCGGCAACGCCCGAGTCCAAATCAACCTTTCCATCGACCATCAACAGCTATCGGCAACCATCTTTACAAGCTGGCTTTCATCGGCTATCAAAGTACTCAGTAACTTTCCCCTTGCCGATTAGTCCACTCCGATTATTTTGACACGTGCAAAAAACGGTGTCAACACCTGCTTATCTCCAACTGCAAAAAAACTACTCACTCTAAAATACAGTAATACTCCTACTGTCCTATGATACAATGCCCATCATTTGATTTTGATTTGCTGCTCATCTCATATGACAACGCAAGATACAACGCTTAACTGGTGCAGTTCTATTCCAGTCATGACATTGTTTTCGATGGAATATGAGATCCCATGAATGAACAATGGAATATACTATTTCTGAACTCTTCAGGCTTCAGCCTCTAGAAGCCGGCCACGAACTGTATGGAAACTGTGTACGTCAGGCAGAGCACACTGCTGAGCACAGACAGCCGGCTGGCACGTTTTCTACTGAGAAGTGGCATATTCCTGCAGAAACCTCCTCCTATGCAAAACAGAGTATGAAAGACGACAAAGTTGGAATAATCGTTGTGGCAAAACGTAGCATGTCACACTCCTTTTTTCCACAGTCAAATTAAACTCACCAAAAGCTGCACCTTTCTGGATATCAAAATCATTCATGTATGTAACACATGGGTTTTTGGCTCAATATGCGGCGAGAGTAGACCATCTTCGTCAAAGAAAACACCTACCTTCTTCACAAATAAAGAGTATCTTTTTTTTTTGCTCCCAGAAAAAGTTAAGCACTTGCATTGGCGAGAAACAGAGAAAGCAAGAGTTCTTGGAGAGCGAAAGGGGGTGAGTAGGAAGCTCACATTTGAATATTTTATGCAGTAAATCTCAGTGCATGTGAAGCTTGACGAGTCATCTCTCTGCATGTGAGTTCTTGACGAGTCCACCTTCACATAACAAAAATCAAAGGGTGATAGTCTAGTAGTAGTAGTAGATAGAAAAGTAAAAATGGTGGCAAGTCATGGTTTCGTATCCGTACGTACGATTTAGTGGAGACCAACCAGCCTAAACTGGTCAAACAAAATTAGGTGCCTGAAGAAACTGAGAAACAGGCCATGGCTTCTTGGAAGCTGATTATATTAAATTACGAAAAGATTATGCTGGATTGGTTTCATGAAGTCACCCAGGCAGATCAGACGCATGTACGTTAGTCAAAAGCCGCTGCATTATAATGAAGAGAATATCTAGAATACTCCAGATCCATCGAACCAATCGTCAACTGACAATTGGTGATGAATTGATGATGATGAGAGGAAATCAACTGACCTGCAAGTTTCCAGCAGACTTGTTGCTGTCACGTCTCCTAGGCTTCATGGTTTCAACTGATAGTGTGAACAAGATGTGAGATGAAACAGGTTGGCCTGCACTCCAAAGTTTGCAGCAAGCTTTGTGATCACGTCTTCATGGTGCCCCATGACAGCAAGTAGGCTCTGCATATGAATTCCAGAAGGACTAAAAAAATACTAGGGACAACAGAAGAAAGTCACACTCCAGCTACAAGACATGAAGAACATAATGAAATGAGCAATAGGCTGTAGGGTCACATTCAGAATACTGTAATTGTCGATGTGATTTGAAGAACAGCTGCGACGTCGTCAGCTTGCTGACAGGGAGATAAAGATGCCACCCAGGCACGAGCACGACGGCACTCCTGCATTCTTACAGAATGATTGCAAATTCATGACGGAGAATTTCTTCAAACGTCATTTTTCTTCATATATTTCTGCAACATGTTTACATGTACAGTATGATAGAAGGCACTGCTCCCCCCAGTCCCCTCTACACGTTGCATTGGCAAAAACAACAACAGCAGCAAAGAGCCAACCTATACGTACATACATACAGCTATACGTAAAGAATGGGTGTCGAATCCGGTTGAGTCTCTAGCTAAGACCACATACGCGGACAATACCTCTTCCTTTCCTGCAAAATGGAAAATTCGCAGAATCTTCCTTCCCGACTATCTTGAAATAGACATTGTCCATGTAACTGAAAGTCTGGCTGCTGCAAGTTGGACCTCTAACAGCCAGCAGCCCTGAGGAAATTGTCGTATGGGCTCGCCGCCGGTAGCTTCAGAGACTGTTGTTGGAAGTCCTGACCTGGCTGTGCGTTGTCGCCATTAGGCCCGTTCATGTACTGTGGATATCCCTGAAGGCTGTCATCAGCGAATGGGTTCGTGCTATGCGCCCCGGCCTGTTCAGAATTGGACGTTCACGTCAATATCTTGTTTTTGCGCCATGTTCGATTTTAAATGAAATTATTGAGGGTAAATAAATGCCTTGCAAATGGGAGGTACACTACCTGAGGCAACTGCGGGTCTTGGAAAAGGTCCAACTCCATCTGGTTGGGCTGGCTGCTTGGCAGCCCTGCCGCTTGTACGCTTTGCTGGAAGCTCATGAAGGCGGACATTTTCTGCTGTTTCCCGATCGTCAGGGCTTCGCAGTGGCTAGTCATATCCTTGAATCCAATGTCTGCTGACACTACTCCAGCCTGAGGTGCTGGTTCTGCACCAACCTGAAATAAATGACACGGATATAATATAACAAAATTATCATGCCAAGTGAACACAACTTGTAATGCAAGGCAATCTCAACCAGGTCAAGAAGCTGATCGATAAACCAAGGAAAAGCAAGGACGAATGGATTTCTCATACCGTTTCAAGAAGCTGATCGATACTCAGAAGATCTGATGCAGGTACAGAAGATGCGGAAGCTTCTGTGCTTTCTGAAGCTTCCCCAAAAGCATCATGGTCATTCCCCAGGTCAATCAGCAAACCCTGCTAAAAAGAACACATGATTTTAGCATGGAAACTAGGAGATGGATATGTGTCACTGTGCCAGATGTATATACCTCTTGATGGTGACCAGTCTCATGAGACCCTGATGAAGAATTATCAACATGCACTTCAAAGAACTGAGTGCTTGTAGGACACATGTCATCGGGAGTGAAATCACTTAGCAATTGGCTTCTCACATTATGCAATTCCGCCTGCAGAAATAGTAAAGTCATCAGCAGCTGCATGGAACTCGGTCAAAACAATGAAAACAAGATGCGATCAGGAAGGTCAACATTACATCCAGCATATTTGCAATGTTGTTCATGATTGTGGAGACTATGCACTCTCGAGATTGACTTTCTGATAGTTCTATTTCTGAAAGGGACTTCAGTGCATTACTGTTGTCCTCTGGTGATCCATATATTTTTGAAGGATCATCTGAAGAATCCTTGACAGCTGTAAGTCTGCTCTCATCCACCAAATGAAGGAATGGATCGGCCTAAACAAAATAGCAAAGAAATGTGAAATAAGGCGCATGGCATACATGAAGAGTCCTTAGGAGTCAAGATGAAAAAGAAGTACTTTGAAAATCAATACCACTTTCCTTCTTAATTGAAAGGCAGAGCTGCCATTGCGTTAAAAAAAAAATCAATACCACAAAACCTCAGTTTGTTGATCTCCTACAGTAAAATGAAGATGCAATCAAACTCTAATTTGGTATATCAACAAAAATAAATCAGGAGGCTGCCCAGCCTATGCATCATTATTGTGATCAATATGTATAGAACACATTTGTCAATTTAAACTCTAAACCATAGGGCACAGAAGGATAGCAAGGGGCTATAAGACGGAAAAACAAACTTTCCAGGGACAGCTAAACATAAAAAGCTCATGATTTACAAACAAGTAGTAGGGTACATACAAGAGATACTGAGAACAACAAGATCAAGTAACAAGTTTGATTATAAGCTTAATTCTATTTCTGACACTCAAATTGGTACCATAATGCGTTCTTATCACTTCCCAACTAATATTCTATGCCATCATTCTGTACAGTCTTGTTTAGGGAGTTACCCTACCATAATCAAAAGAAAACACAGATAAATAAAATGAGGCTTCAAATTTTGATCTTACATACCGCACGATCATTGATCATTTGTTTACAGATCGGGATGAGTGGCAACACATTGTAAGCTCTTGATGAGAAAATAATCATGGCTGTGGACAGAGTAAACAATGACCGGCGCCGACACGGTTGTAATGAATCTGCAAGGTTAGAAAGGACACAAAAAACAGACAGTTAGAAAGGAAACAAAATTAAAACCACATTTAAGTATATGTAACTTCTGTGCCATCATGTACGATATGAAGCCTATTTCTCATAAGTTACATTATATGGTACACTAAATTCTTATTGACTTCTAACATTTTAAACGGAATTTGACTGTATCACCTGCTTCAGTGAGCGAATAGCTCCTCAAAGAAAATGCAACCTGAAAACTCTGAGTAAGAGCCTCAAATGTTGATGCCTGGAAGAGGAAAGGGAGAAAGCATCAGCAAGTAGGACCTAACAGTTGGAATTTTCTCCCTCCCTCCCTAAGGTCCTTATGTTTTTGTTGAGGAAAAGAAAAGGCATAAGGTGCTAGTAGTTCACTAGAAGAAACAGGAGGAATTTACATAAGAGCTGCTTATGAATGGGCTTAGGGAACATAGTACATATTGAAAATAAGAGAAGTAACAGAACACTAAATTCAGACCTCATGAAACGTATAGACTATAGAGTAACAGAAACTTGTGAAAATATATGATTCCTGGAATATGAGGTTTGTTGCAGCGAATTCTAATGAGCTCTAAAGAAAATTGCAACCCTTTTTGTGTAATACTTCTTAGTTTATACTTTATAGAAGTTCATGATTTGTTCCTCACAGTGTTGTCTAAACTCGCTGAGCAGTTAGCACTACCCAACAAGAATCGAAGGGACCCGTGTGTGTGTGTGTGTGTGTGTGTTGGGGGTGGGGGGGGGGAGGGTGAGAAATAGGGTGGTCCATCATCTTCTCACTGCTCACTTTTTTGTTGGTTTGTTGAATGGAATGGGTTGATCCATCAAAACCACATCCCTCATAAGCACATAATTAGTATATAAGCATGAGGGACCTAAATTTGCATGGACATCTTCTAACTTTAAAATGTGTAGTGCATATTCAAAAAATTGGTCTTTATCAGCATATCTAAGCAAGAAACTTCTGGTGTATCATTGATTTTAGGAGTGCTGTAAAGAAAAGCTACTATATAGATGTTAAAGATTTGGAGGAATAAAATGCAGGATTTACAAGATCCCCTTGTGTTCCCTCCCCCACGCACACACAAACATTTCCAGGTCCAAACAGAACTTGCAATCCTACACAATATAACCTCATCTCCACAAGTAAATGTTGGACTGGGTGACAATTGAATAATTACCAGGTTCCTTCCTTACAAGCAGGTATTGATATCAAGGAAAAGAACACCACATAGAAAGTAGGATTACCTTGGATCCAGAGAACAACAGAAGCAAACTGTAAGTATGAGCAATGGCTTCATAGTTCGCAGGAGTATTTTCAGGGGATGTTGCTTGAGCCCAGATGGATGACAGCAAAAGTGTGATCTGACGGGTACTCAGTTTCACCAACACTGATTCCTGAATGCATTAAGCATAGTGCACAAACAATTATTCATGATAAGAAATCTTTTGTTCAAATGTAGCTAATTATCACTTCATACATTCTGGATAGAATTGATTATACCGTTTCCTCATCTGACTTGTTTGAGGAACTTTGGTCTTCCTTTACAGACATAGAAGGTGCTCTCGAAGCCATTGAAGGACCTCTCAGAGATATTGAGGGAGCTCTGATCGCTACTGAAGGAGCTCTCATGGCCATGGAAGGACCTCTTTTCATGGAAAAATTAGGAACTTTCATGCTACGGCGGCGGCTTTGAGACACGTGAAGGTTTTGACTCTTCGATTGTCCGGTCCCTTCACCAACGCTATGCAAACTATTGTCCTTGCTTTCTCCTTGTGAATTTTCTGAGTACTTGTCCTTTTTCATCTTGTCAAAGATAGCAGCCGAAGAAGAAAATACAGAGACAGCCCTAGAGAGTGTCCTCTGCATGTCATGTTTCTTTGCCTGGCCAGAGGGACTGGCTTGAATCGAAGGGGAAACAGAAGATGGGACTAAGACAATAGCAAATATGCGGTGTGCAGCAACACGAGCTTCATGATCGGGGTGGATCATTGTTAACAGCAACTGATGAAACAGAGCTTCAGGAAACACCTGGCATCAAGTATAGAAGATAGGTTTCAAACCAGAAGAAAGTAATGTTGTCTGGGATTAATTTTAACACTTCAACTCATTTGTTCTAACAGCATACCTTATTCTGATATTGCAAATTTGGCACGGAAGCAATTATTTGAGCTGTGCGATAAACAGCAGCTGCAGTTGATCTAGCTACAACAGGAGTGCTCGCAATGTTTTCTAGCATAACTGCCATCATGTCAAGAACTGGCCCAGCATCAGTCACCTGATCAACACAACAAAGTCTTGATAAGTCTTATATGCATTGTGCGTAGATCATATGAAACTAATCAACATATTATACAGACCAAACTGCAAGGAGGGATCAGTTACAAAATCACATTTACTTAAGTAGCACCATTATATTGTGACATGAAGGTAACATAAAATTTCAGATGGAGAAAATGGCAAATGCACCTTCTTTGACAGCTGAACTAGGCATTCATCTATGCCCTTCCGGAATTTCTCGTTCCATTTTACTAATTCCGTATCTTTGCTGCCAAGAGTAATGTGGAATGTCCTTTTCAAATGCCTCACAAGATCACTTATGGCACCTATAGTTGCTGGTGAAGCGATAGCACTGGATTGTTCTGCAAGGGTAGCTGCCACCTCCACGATGCTAAGCTGCATGTCTGGCTGCTTCAACATTGTCTTGTGCTCAATATGTTTTATCAGCAGTGACAGCATTAAGTGCATATTTTGTCCTACAGAAATCGTTTAAACAACATAAGCAACCACATTACCCGTATACAATATACTTAGACTCATCAACTACAATGCAAAAGTAGCACCTGAGCTTTCTACTAAAAGTTGCATGTCCAACAAGACACACAAAGCAAGTCCATTTTCTGATAACCATGAACTATTGTTACCGAAGTACCGAAACAAACATTCCAAGATGCGGCGGAATGTGGTTGCCTCCCTAGAAAGCTTGGCCATATTGTGCACACAGATTCTGGACCAAAACTTAGGATCCCTGGCATCTTCCCTGCAGCACAGGAGTATGTTTAGGAACCACTTGCTTACTGTATATGAAGAAAAGACAAAGTCAATCAAAGAGTAAAAGTAAGATTATATTACACTGGCAGGTTGACTCCTCCCTTGACATTAACTATGTTCTCCCAAGAGGGAGCCGGAGTGATAATGAAAGGGGAAGGGGGGTGCTCAGCATTCTGGCCTTCCTGCACCAACTGGTTGTCAGCATCATTGGTACTTTGATCATCATTTTGCATCTTCTGAGGTTTGTAGTTTTCCAGTACAACTTGAACAACCTAAAAGATACAATAGAAAACAATCAGAGCTGATGAAACATTTGTAGCTGCAATCTGCTTGCAAAAGTGATAGTTTTAAAGTAACCAAATGAACATAAGCAAGGAACCTTCCTTGCAGTGCCAAATAATGTTTCTTCTTTGGATGTAATCTCAAGATTGACAGGCACATATTAAACAGGGAAGTAACACAAGAAAAAAAAGCTCGCTTTCATAGTACTTACATTGTCAAACTCTGACGAGATATGAGAAAGCTCCCCCATAAACCATACCTGCTCAACAAGAAAACTACATGATATTATGACTGTCAAAGATATTTTTGTTTGAAAATTTTTAATGCTCACTGGTTATGGCATAATAGAACAATAAGAAAAGCAGTAATCTTTAAGACGTCCTCTGCATGCACTGAAATATTTTTTGAAAAGATGACCGGAAGGTCCCGGGTTCGAGTCGCGGTCTCCTCGCATTGCATAGGCGGGGGTAAGGCTTGCCACTGACACCCTTCCCCAAACCCCGCACAGAGCGGGAGCTCTCTGCACTGGGTACGCCCTTTTTTAGATTTAAGTTCTAGATAGCTACTCCCTCCAGTCAAAAACAAAACATGCCATCACCAGGCCAATGTCCAAAACTACATGCATGTGTGACTGGAGGGGGTATGGGAAGTTACAACAATACAAAACCCACCTCCGCCGAACTACATGTTGTCATGCTTAGTTAATAAAGCAGAAATAGGAGCCAAAAATTGCATCAAATAGGATTTGAACTTGGGTGATATAGGCATACATCCACACTCTCACACAACTGAGCTAGGCTTAGTTCATAAGTTATGCATATGAGGTTAGTCAACTCATGAGTACTTATTGCCTTTGAGCTTTCATTGCTTGCATCATAAGAAATGAAGTAAACTGTGAATTAGAGATTTAGAGTTGTGTTGGAAGAATGTTTTAACTTCCTCTTGGAAATAGGAGTATAAAAGTTCTCTTACACTTCGAGTTTTGAACTTCCTATTAATTTATCCAGAACTTTTAGAAAGCCATGCTAACATATGACATCAGTTTGATATGGTGCAATCACAGAACCTACCATAGCTGAAAGAGATTGCAGGGCTGCAGCTCGTAGGGCAGTTGCCCTCTCATCTTCTCCTACTTCTTGGGCTATTTCACACAGTCTTGGGACCAGCCCTTCCAAATTGAACTGATATGTACCATCCACCTGGAATAGACAGACTCAAGATCACCAATAATGGGACATACCTATATATAAACTGAATCCTGCTAACGGACAATGGCATCTACTCCAATAGGAATACCTGATTGACAGCAAAATCAAACAAGGTTTCACACCCAACGATGCGCAAATCGTCCTGCCTCTTTTGGTCTAAAAGAGTGTGTACAATGCTTAATAGGCTACTTGCAAACAGAGGCCTGAATTAAGAAAATAACAATTACATTTTTAACCAGCAAAAGTAATAATAAAGTGTAAGAAGTATCCATTGCAAACCAAATAAAAATATTAACTTCACAGAATCCAGGGCCATATGAGCAAGAGAAACTTGAAAAGAAGACTCACATCTGTTCTCTACAGGAAACAGACAGTCTGCGATATATCAACATCACCACTTTTGCAAAGCCGTACTGCTCACTTCTTAAGTCCCGGTAAATATGTTGCTCCAAGTAAACTGTGATCTGCTCAGATACAAACATGCATAACACGACAAGCTTACTGAGACTGAATTTGACCAAGGAGACAAGGGAACTATACTTGAAACATTAAGTTAGAGGCCTAGAACAATGTCCCATGAGGCATCTCCAGTTTCGAGATAAGCTACAATACTCGATCCTCGATTGCAATTATAATCTGTACTACTACAGTAGCTACAGAGCTAGCAAACTGTTTCTAGCAGCAAGAGCAATTCGCTCAAAAGGTCAGAACCTCTACACCTGGCATGGAAACAACAAAACTCAAATTAGGAAGCAAGGGGGTGAACCTTTGGCACTCGAAGAGGGTTTTTCGAAGCATACTCGCACAACTTCCCAATCCTTCTCTCGTTAGGCTCTTCATCCTGCAACAGAAACAAACATGCTCATTAAATAAATTAATCCGAGACACAGTTCAAGCGTCAATATGCTCACATTTGACAAAGGGAAAACGGATGCAGCATGTCCCGACCTGTGTTTTGGGGAATATTTCAGCAAGGATCTTCTTGTACCGCTTCACGGGCATCCGGGACCGCGTTGTGAGCCCGGGGCAGAAATAGCAGAGTGATACCATCCTATACTTCTATGTACGTTAACAATCGAACAACGTGTCTGTCAGTGCAAATGGCATCGGTGAGAAACACCTCGTGATCCAGATTCCAACAATGAAAACAATAGTGGGTTGATCAAAGGGGGAAAAGACTTCAAAAGGATTTCGGGTGAATCTGTGAAAACTGAACCAGCAAACGATGATCAAATTAAAGCAGACAGACAGTGTGATTTAAACTGAAGGCAACCGCACACAAATGAAACCAAAACTGAAACCATCCAGAAACTTGCAAAACTGATAACAGCATTCGACGATCAATCGGCGTCGACGCAAAGAGAAACCAAAACTGAGGACACGATCGATCACCCGCAAACCATCCAAGGATCCCCATCATCAGCACACACACCAGAATCGACACAACGGCGGGTGAAGCGTGGCATACAATGCGAGCATTACATTTCTACGTGGCGCCTGCCGGCCGGCGAGTTGGTCGGTCGGATCGAGCTGCCGTGGCAACGGGGGTCAGGCGGGGCCGGATCGGGGAATGCGGGACGGCTGCGTCCGCGCCGGTGGTCGTCCTCCGCTCCTCCGCCTCCGACCAGGAGAGACGCGACGCGCGCCGGGGTGGGGGGTGGAGGTGGGGCGGTGGGGCGGGCGGGGAGGGAGGGACGGAGAGAGGCACGCACGCGCGCACGCCCCCACGGTTATTCGCGACGCGGCTTTGCCCTCGGTGGCGCGGTGACAGCGGGGGTTGGGTGGGTAGTCGGGATGGGAGGGGATGGAGCGAGGGAGGGGGGTGGGGGCGTCCCGCCGTCCGCTCGTGCGTGCGGCCCGGCCGGGGCTCCAGGATCGCCGGGCGCGACTTCCGCCATCCTCGGCGGCGAGAAAGGCATCAGGCCCACCCTCCAGATTTAGGCAGCAACCCGTGCGTGTTTGCGCGTGCCAGCAGACCGGCAGTTGCCTCAGCCCTCAGCCTATATATCTATACCGAGGACGTGAGCAGTACTTGTATAGCACCCTGTGCTAACACCACGATGTCATTTCAGAGGTGCACATGAAAACTTAAATTTTATATATATACACATTAATCTAAAAGTCAGGCTTGGTACTGTTGATGAAACTTGAAATTTATATATACGCATTATAATCATATAAACAATTCTACGCTTCCTCTGATTCCGAATCAGATAGTGAAAATGTCACTGAGCGCCTTTCACTGTTGATAAAACTTGATGATGACAACCTTGCAGTGAAGACTACCTCAAGTTGCCCAGCAGCAGAACGGCCTCCACTTTCAGTAAAAGTACAAAACAGGTCAAACATTCTGTAAAAAATAGTATATTGCTCATGCTAACGATACGGCCTAGAAATATATAAAATCAAATGACTTTAGACAATTCCAGCAATGTACATAATTAATAAAAATTACCTTGCAAAAAAAATTACAGAACCTTCACTCCAGATCGCTAACTAATGAACAACATTTGAGACATGTAGCAATGATATGATCTTCAGTGAAGTAAAACTACATTGTACATATACATACTGGAAAAGCTGCAAATGGCCATCATTTGTCTTGTAACCTTGGTAATGGGTGGCGCTCAGAAATAACAAGACATCATAGGACAATAGACAATGCTCAGAAATAAGAAGCCACATACAACAGATAATGCTCAGGAATAGTGCTTCAATTTAGAAAGAATAGAAAATTATGGAGAATATAGCAAGACATCATGCAGCTCAGATATCCATCAACACATCCTATAATGGAGAATATAATTGGATTTGATGCATATGAGAACAAATTATGGAGCTAAGATATGCACTTCTTAGATGATCATACCTTCTAAAGATTTTGCAACACCAGAAAAATTCTTGGCCACCAACATGTGCAGATCCTCTCCTGCCCAGATTGGGTGTATGCCTATGTTGATGTCAAGACTGACAGCAGCACCAAGAGCTTGAAGCACACTAATCCCAGCGTTTGTGCTGAGAACAATACTCTTTTCAATATCTTGTAGATGTAGAGATGAATACAGGAACTCCAAGGATCAGTAATCACCTAGACTGATATAGTAAAATTATAATAATGCGTTGTTTAGACAAATACAATGGATACCTGTTCTTCTATTTGTTTTGGCCCTGACAGATGGATACTCGGTTGTGAGGAAAGGCCGTTCATTTCCTTCCTTATGATCTGGTGTGCGCTCCCGAGATTTTGGGAACCATGAATCCAGCAACCTATCCATGAAAGACTACTGATTTTGATCACTTGCAAAATTGAAGCAACGAACCATCCTGCAAGAAAGCTGAAAGCTTACCTTTCTGGATGGAAAAAAAAAGCAAACGGCAGCAAAGCTACACTTATCTTGATTCTTGACAGAAAGTGAAGGTTCAACTTCCATTGACGCGTGCTAGCCAACCTCTGAATGCTTGGGTCTTGGGAGTTCTGAATACAACAACATTAAGTGTGCAGTTTTTCACCAATAGTTGTCTCCATATTCACTCCATATGCACCATAACCTCTCATGGACACAGCACCAGTGTTGGCTGATATTGCTAACCTGTTACCAACTAAAAACTTGTCTTCAAGCTTTGCTCCAGTCACCATGGCATTTCCCAAAAAGGTCACAGACAGACCGGCACGTCCCTAAGTTTGACCAACCAGCCTGCAAACAAATTTTTCATGAAAGCACGTCAGATATAAAACAGCACCAGGAAATCTGTTCCAATGTAGTCCGTAGAAAACTGAACATAGAGTAGGAACTGGAAAATCTTCAGACAGAAATGAATCAAGAAGCACATTACCCTGCTCGGGGATCTCTAACTACTATTCTTTGCAGACTCCTCATAGTTTCAATGTTGTGAGCATATACATCCTAGACCAGAGTCTGCTAAAGATGAAACTGCATTCATGTCACCTCAAAAATCTGAAGTCAGACACTCTTACCAATATCCCAGGGTTCAGCTCCTGAAAAAAAACCAAAAAAAATCAGCATGGTAGATGTACAGAGAGTTATCAGTTCACCGCTTGTCAACAATGGATAAACCTTGAGAGCTCGGACTGTTTGAGCAGAATGGCCACTTCCACCATCAGGAAGGTCATCCCGATCAACACTTGTCAGCACGACGTAGTCTACTCTGCAAAGGATGTTATCTGTCAGATAATTTGCAGCATAGTCATCATCTTCAACGTGTTTATAACTGACAGAGATCATACCCCCAACTCGCGACTGCCATGGCTGTCTTCAGAGGCTCTAGGACATCCGGTGGGGGAGGCTCCAGAATCGACATCCCCGGGTGCAGGTGTCGCCGAGGAGCATGATCGTCGCGGTCGCAATGCCATCCCCTTCTCCGCCGGCCCCGCCACCTCCATTCCAACACTGCACACCATCACCGTCAATTCATCAAAACGAAATGAAACCAAAATCCCACAGCTGAAGTACTGAACCTGCACGACAGCCTAGAATGCGTCGAATCTGAATCCTACATATCGATTTGCAGTTTGATTCAGCCCTACCTCTCCGATGTTTGGGCACTGGGCCTCGACGTAGACGGTGTTGAGCTTGAGCTCCCCGAGTGACTCCCTCAGCCTCGCCCTCGCGCACTTCTCTCCTTGCGCCCCGCCAGACGCCACAGCCACGCCGGCTTCTGCACCTCCGGGTCAGCCCAGCAAGAGCCCAACCCAGAGATTTCGCCGCCAACCTTGGTGTGATGCAGGAGAAGGAGAATCGCGGGCGAACCTGCAGTGTGTCGTGGGGGAGCTGCCACCCATGGTGCTGCGCCATGGAGGTTGCACGCTGCAGCAAAAACGGAAGGAGGCGGCCCCCTCGACGGATGCGGCGTCGACGGGGACGCGGAAGGGGCAACGCAGATGCTGATGCCGGCGAAAGCGTTGGTGTGGTCGTCGCCTCGTCCTCGCGGGTCTTGGCCGCGCCCCGACGGTAGCGCCCCCGACGACCGCGCCCCGACGGCAGCGCTCCCGGCGGCCGCGCCCCTGCAGGCAGCGCCCCCGGCGGCTGCGCCATCGGCCAAGGACGCCGGGGAGAGGGAGTATTGCGGGCGGTGGACGGGGGCCGGCGGTCGGCGGTCGGCGGTCGGCGGTCGGTGCCGCCCGCCCTGGATTTGTTCCCTGGCGGCAGTCTGTGTGGCAGAGGAGAGGAAGAGTCGACGCCGGGGAGAGGGAGAGTGGCCTCGGGGAGAGGGAGAGTCGGCGTCGGGGAGAGAGCGCGTCGCACGTCCGCGCGGGGTGTGCGCGGGACGGAATGAGGATGAGTGATGAGGGTTTGGTCGAAGGAATCTCATCCGTCGGATTTGAGTGAGCGAGAGAAAGAAGAGGTCAGAATGGATCTCGTCTCTTCGTTTCAAAATCGGGCTGGCTTTGGATGTTTTTTTTTTAAAGTAGGATAGTTCGCGACTGTGGTGGACAATTTTTTAGGTGGTTTTAGGAAAATTCACAACTGGTGCATTATTAGGCTATCTCCAACAAAGCAACCCAAACCCAAAATGCAGCGTGCACAGTGTATTTAGGTAAACAAAAACCTCTCCAACTGAAGACCCAAGGAGGCTACGCATTTTGCGCCCCTGCTGCACCGAAACGCAAAAAAACGTCCTCGTTGAACGACGACGCAAACCTCTGGCGTGCCCGTAGCGGTGGGCCCCGCAGCGTGGAGCAGCGGGCGGCGAGGCGAGCGGCGTGGAGCGGCCGACCCCTCCTCCTCCCTGGTCGACGCGCGGTGGCCTCCCCCTCCACCTCCCTGGTCGACAGCGCGGCCCTCGACGGCGCGGTCAGCTCGGCGAGGCGAGCCCGCTATGGCGAGCCACCGGTGCTTCTAGGCGAGTCCGCGGCCGGCGGGCGAGACGGGGAGCGGGTCGAGGCGAGGAGCGGGGTGGGGCGTGGGTGCGGCCGGCGTGGAGAGGAGCAACGGGCCCGTGCCGGAGGAGCCGCCGGAGCCCGTGCTCGCCGGAGGAGCCGCACGGAGCCTGTGCTCGCCGAAGATGCCGCGCGGCGCCTGTGTGGATCTGGTCCTGCCCGGCCCTGTAGGCCGCAGGCGTGCGGGCACCGCCGCCGCTCCTAGTGCCCTGGTCGCAGGCGTGCGGCCGCCGCCGCCACTCTGAAGCCCACGCCGCCGACGGAGAAGAGGAAGAATGGGTCGCCTGTGGTTGTTGGAGAAGGGAGAAAATGAGTCAAGCCCTTTTTTTACTGTTGGCGCCCCAAACTACTAAATGGGTGTTGGGTTTGAGTGCTCACCGTTGGAGACAGTCTTAGTGGTAGAGATATACCAAAGCTTTCACTTGTATGTGCAGCATAAGATTGTTTCAAACTTAGGGCATCCTCGATGACAACTTTCAAATAGCTAGCTAGACTGGTTTTAGAAATAATAAAAAGACTAGATTTATAAATAATAATAAAAGAACATTGTAGTGGAGAGTTATTTGAACTATGAGAGATTTATTTCTAGAAGATCATGCTAGACTAGCTATTTGGGAGTCGCTAGCTATTTGATCTTTCTCCCTGGTAGCCAATACAATTATTCCTAAACTAGCTATTTAGAAACTATTGGGGATGTCCTGATAGCCAATAGAATTCTTTCTTGACTAGCTATTTGAAAACTATTGGGGATGCCCTTAGGGTGTGTTTGGTTCGAGGAATAAGGTGGTTCATCTTTTTCTCACTCCTCACTTTTTTATTTGGTTTGTGGAATAAATGAGTTTCCACCACTACCTCATTCATCACAAGCTAATAATTAGTTCTACCTCTGTCCCCAAAAGAATCACTAGTAGAGAAATGACATTTCATTTACTTCGATTTTGGGCTTTAGTCTCGATATTTTTTGCGTCCAGGAGTAGAGGGAGAATTAGTCCCGATTGGAGCTACCAACCGGGACTAAAGGCTCCTGTCCTGGTAGGCTTTCGCAGCATGCCACCTTTAGTCCCGGTTGGAGCCTAAAACCGGAACTAAAGGTCAACCTTTTAATCCCAGTTGGTGTTACCAACCCGGACTAAAGGTCCTTCAACCTTTTGTCCCGGTTGGTAACACCAACCGGGACTAAAGGGTGACATTTTAGTCCCGGTTGGTATCACCAACCCGGATCCCCATGGGTCAATTAAAAAAGAGAGTGTCCAGGACTCTGTCACATGTGGTGTACAACTGAGTTGGTAAGAGGTTTATGCGCGAGGAGAGAGGTCCTGAGTTCGAATCTCATACACCGCAAGAGAGATCCCCCTAGTATTTCGTTTATTTTTTCTCCTGGGGATGAACCTTTAGTCCCGATTATGTACCCGGGACTAAAGGTCCCAATCTTTACTCCCGGATTGCTAATCCCGGTTGGAAAATCGGGAGTAGAGCTAGTTCCCAACCGGGAAGTAGAGCCAACTTCCGCAGTAGTGAATACAACTATGGTATGCGTGTCAGTTAAAGTGCTTCACGTTTAACTAAGTTTCTAGTAAACAGTGTTCACATTTATGGTTTCAAATCAATAAAAATACATTTCGTAATTAATCTAATAGTGTTTATTTAATATTATAAATATTTGTACCTTTTTACCTATAATTGGTCAAAGGTCCTAAAACATGACATTGTTCCAAAATTATATTCTTTTAAGGACGAAGGGAGTACATGTATGAGTAATGAGTCGATTCCACCAAAATTCATAGGATGAGCTCACGATGCTTTTCCTCAACCCGGTCAAATTCAGGCCAACCTGCTTTATCAGTTCTAAACATAAGAAATGGAACCATCTCCTCAATACCAAAGCTCACTCCGCACACTGCATGACTAATCCTACTTCTCTCATCCTCTCCTTCCTTCTCATCTTCCAATTCATGTACACCTGAAAAAGCGATAAACGGAACCATTCTCCATGCAATTTAACTAGTTCGCGCTGATCCAGAAAACAGCCAGCATCGGGCCATGCCTCAAATGCTTCTCAAGGCCAAATCGAATATGCATATACTGGGACACATCATACCTTTTATACCCAGAAATCTTATGCATTGGGCATGGAAGTCGTTGTCCCTACAATTGACAAGTGGAGAATATTAATTAACTCGGCTACATCAAGAGATTGAACAGGCTGCTCCAAATAAGATTATGCTTTTTGTCATCATGATTAGTCTGAATACAAAACAAGAAATAAGATTATGTATTATACATTGAGGTTTAAGTTATAAATATGCTCTGACGGAACTCCTATATCCTTCAACATGTTTAACAGCTGCTCCACTCTTCCCAATCTCCTCAATGCACCATTAGTCTGAATAACCTTCACATGCTTCTGCTTCAAATACTTTATGGACAAATTGTCCACAAAACCTCGTTGAATTCGCAGATTTGACTCCAAAGCAGCAATAACTGAGTAATAACTACATTCATCTGCATGTAAGGGGGTGTTTGGTTCCTACAGGAAAATTTTAGTCCCTGTCCCATCGGATGTTTGGACATATGCATGAAGTATTAAATATAGACGAAAAAAATAACTAATTGCACAGATTGTGGCTAATTTGCGAGACGAATTTTTTAAGTCTAATTAGTCCATGATTTGACAATGTGGTGCTACAGTAAATATGTGCTAATGGTGGATTAATTAGGCTTAATAAATTCGTCTCGTAAATTAGTCTCCATCTATGTAATTAGTTTTATAATTAACTCATATTTAGTTCTCCTAAATAGCATCCGAACGTCCGATGTGACATGGACTAAAATTTAGTCCATGGAACCAAACATCCCCTAAGTTTATAGAAGTTAAAAGAATTAATAACATTTACACCTGACAATAAATTGGACCTTGTATCGAATATAGGAAACAAATCTAAATGTAGAAATTTACCTTTCCCAGTATCTCTCCTCCCAGTTAAAACAGGTGCACCATAAGCTATCCTATTGTTCCAAGTGAACCGTCGGTAATTCCTCTTGTACCTCTCTACTGGTCGCATACCTAATGAAAGGAAAAAAAACATAATTAGAAACTGTTGGAGTATTAAGTGTTTTTCTAGAAATTCGAATTTTTAATGGAGACAAAACTACATATGATGAAGCAAGAAAAACTAGCCTAGGGTTGAAATGTTGGTGATAGAGTTGTAATATGCAAAAAAAAAAAAAAATGCAGTGCAGTTCCATAGCAAGAGCAAGGGGGAGATCTCTGTGCAGAGAAATCTCTCTGCTGTGGAAGACGTGGCGGTACACAAAGCAAGATATATGGCACAGGAGACTCATGGAGTCATGAAGAGAAAAGCTTGAAGGCCGAAAGATAGATTCAACGATAAAGTGATAAAATTGAGATTAACGCTGATTAAAAAATAGAAAACCATAGGGGACTATGATTCCAATAATTACCTCCAAATCTCCTAGTTGAAGTACTTAAGCAGCTCCAGGCAATGAGCATCACGAAATCAGCACCCATAAAAAATGAAACGCCTCACTGAATGCTTCAAAATGGGAGGAGTGATCTGCAAAGAGCTCCCACCCATCAGAGTCAAGTTAGAGTGACATAATTCGTAAAACTGTACATATCCTTGACCAAATAATAAAAAATGATTAACATCATAACGAGTGGTCATTAGCCTTGACAAATTCTGTTTGAGGCAGCATTAACATCATAACGAGTGGTCATTAGCCTTGACAAATTGTCCAACAAGTGTCCAGCTACCAACTTTAAAACAAAACTATAGTGACCTACTGCCAGCTAAAAGCTCTGCTAGATCACTGAAAAAAAAAACAGTGAGCCGCTACAAGTGCAGCTGCTAGCTTTGGCTGCTGATCTCCAATAAAACAGAGCTCTGGGTACCTACTGCCAGCTGAAAGCTCTGCTAGACCACCCAAAAAATTCAGTGAGCCGCTTTTCACTTCTGAACATGAATTGCCTAAAGGGTGAGGGGAATCGATTCCATTGTGAACGACAAGAAGGTGCAAGAGTTTGCATTGGTTCCTGGTTCCACTAATTCAGAGCTAATCATTGGATCAGAGATAAAGCTTCTTCTACTAATACTGATGCTAAATGAGGAACTGTACAGCCTACTAATTATTGGATCATGAGGTATGCCAGATAGGGCAATAAGAATATTGGATAATTCCATAAAAAACAAAGGATGTTGGATATATGAGGTAAGGTGGTTTTCTATGATAACTGTGTACAGCCTGATAATCTCTATTATGTGGGTTCTACAATTCAGATGAATGGATGAAAGATTGGAATTTTTTTTATTGGCTCAGATATATTGAAATTCGCTCTTATCTAGATTTCCTCACTACTTTCACTTGTAGCTAATGCTTATTTGTTCTCTTTCTCTGTTTGCTCTTTCTCTGTTTTTTCCTTTACAACCAATCGAAAAAATGTAGATGTGGTAGAGAAAGAGTTTTCATCTTCATTCTTCCTGGTACCGACTGTTTTCATATTCAGTTGTTAGGTGAGCATGTCTAATTTAGATAGGAAAGGTACAGAAAATTGTCTAGATATACAGAAAGGCCACACACAGCAGACTAACAGCTCAAATATTTTCATGTTTCCTAATAAACTACGTCACAGAACAGTCTATATCATCCATGAAATCGGATCAACCTACAACAAACTTTTAATTTGAGGTGAGTGTTGAATCAAACTGAAATCGGTATCATCCTGTCGGTGCGAAAAGTGACCAACTAGTAAATATTTGTCGTTTTGCCGTACGTTGTGATCGGATGTGGCCTAGCACTCAATGACACAAGGTTTATACTGGTTCAGGCAACGTGCCCTATGTCCAGTTTGAGTCGATCGGCTGACTTTATTCCTGAGCCCAGGTGCTCGAAGTTTGCTGTGGGGTTACAAACGAGTGAGAGTGAGATGTGGGTGCTAGAGGTCCGGTCGGACTCTGGACCGAAGAGCCAAGAGTGACGGGAGCTCCTACGTACGCTAAGTATTCGAACGTGTGCTCTGTGTAGCTTTAGAATGTCTAAAGCTAGCAGAGAGTGAGCTCGAAATGATCCGTCTGTTGTTCGTTGTTCGATCGTCTGTTTTCTTTGGGAGAAGGCTCATCCCCTTTTATAGATGAAGGGAGCGGCCTTACAAGTGAGAGAGAGAGAGTGTGTGCTACATAGTCTTGTTGCCCACGCCGTCGGATACAAGACGGTTTGTCGGCGCCCACTAATACTATTGACGCCCAGATGCATATGGTTGGTTCCATCGTGTTCTTCTGGTATGGCAAATGTCGACGCCTACCATACTGTAGGACAAATGTCGACGCCCACAACACTGTTCGTTTGTTCTGACATGTTTGGAAGGTTATAAAGTACCCTTCTAACATGACCTGACAGTACTATCCTACAGATGTGCAGGGTACGGTCCTTGATATTACGGTTTGACTTGAGTGCCCTATCTTACTTGCTCCGCCTCATTTCTCGGGTTCTCACCAAGCGGGCGTCCCCGTTTGGTCAGTTCCTAGTCGGCTCCGACCGCGCCGGTCGGAGAAGAGCCGTAAGCAGAGGTTCGGTGTATTCCCGATCGGAGATGCAGGGTCGGAGTCGAAAGCGAGCGTCGCCCCTTCTTGGCCAGGCCTTCCGGTTGGAGAGGCGGGTCGGAGTCGGAGGCCTTCCGGTCAGAGACTGGATCACTCTTCCGACCTGTCGTTAGGTATTTGGACCGGCCTAGGAGTTGTGCGTCGTCCGCAACATCGTCTGTTGGGAAGCAGGCTCATTAGGGACCCTAGGTTTATGAACCCGATAGGAGCCCCCGGGTGATTCAGGTAGAATCGTCTAGGGGATTTCTTCGTTTTGTCAGCGGGTGCGCACGAGCGCACCCGGTGGGTGTAGCCCCCGAGCCCCCGGGCGATTCAGGTAGAATCGTCTGGGGGGTTTCGACTTGTTAGCGGGTGCGCGCGAGCGCACCCGGTGTGTGTAGCCCCGAGCCTGCGTCCGACTAGCGAGTCGGTTGGAGGCTGAATATCTTGGTACTCTTTCCTGAGGCCGCAGACTCCTGTGCTTCTGTCGTTCGGGGTGTTTGCCCATGTTTGTCTCGCCCACGACTTGCGCAGGTCGGTTGTTTTCCCGAGTCGACGTCAGGGCGACCTGAGCCCCTGAGCCCCGTTGGGTTCGGCTGGGGTTCATCTAGTTCTATGTGTTACCCCGTCCGTGGTTTTCGCAACTGGAGGGGCTGAGCTAACGTCGCTTGCCTCGATGGCTCGAGTGACGTGCTCGGTGAGCTCACTAACGGGTGCGTTCGAGTGGAATCCGGGTCTGTCGTTCAGTGATGGGGTCGGCATAGCCCTCATGTGGCATTCCACTGCTCCTTAACCCTGCCTCCCGGCAGATGCCTGGGTCATTTTGGAGACTGAACTCAGGTGGCCCGCTAGCCTCCCCTCGATGGAGATTCTAGTGGGCATGGCTCAAGGTTAGGATCGAACGAGAAGGTCGAGATGACCCTATGTGCTTCTGAGCATACCGGGTGAGGGCCGCTGGGGATCATGCTGTGTTTTCTCCCCTGGCTCTGTTTGACATGAGGCTGGTCCTCGAGCCCTTCGTGGGCTGGCCTTCAAACCCCGGTCGGTCGTTGCTCATGTTGAATGAGGCAACTACCGCCTTGTGACTGCAACACGAAGCGTTGTGATGCATTAATTTGCATATGCAATGCTTTGGATGTATGGGATGAATGAATGATGGTATGAATGCGCGTATGAGAAAGGATGAATGATTGATTATATGAATGAATGTGTGAATGCACGTGTTCAGAAAATAAAGAAAGATGAAAAAGAAAGAAAGATGGTTTGGTAAGGTTACCTTGATGACTCGAGTGACGGGTTTTGAGGAGCTCTCATTGGATATGTCCGAACGGGATTCGGGTCCAGTCGTTCATGACTGAAGTCGGCTGTAGCCTACATGGGGCATCCCACTGCGTCTTACCTGTCTCTTCGGCATTCGCCTGAGCCGTCCAATCGACTTTAGGAAGCCATTGGTCTCTCCTTGATGGAGATCCTATCGTTGGGCCCTTCCAAGTCCTGCCTGGGAAGGCAGGAGGGCCGCTTGCATGCGGCTGCTGCCTTGTTTCCTACGTCTGACGTGCGGTTGTGGTGGGCCATGCCTAGGCCACGTCCCGTCTAACCAGGTGTCGTTTCGTTGGGCAAGGCGCGTCCCATCAATCAGTCGCATCCCATCCGCATTGAATGGGGGAAGGGAGAGGGTTTTTCACCCCAATTCTTCGCCTTTCTCCAACTGCCGTGTCTCCTCCTTAAATAGAGGAAGGGAGAGGGTTTTCATCCCAATCCTTCGCCTATTCTCCAACTACTGCTTCTCCTTCTTCTTTCTTCTCACCAAGCGCGTTCGTGTGCTGCGGTGATTCCTAGGAGAAAAGAGGGTAAAGCGAGGGAGAGGAGAACTCACACATTCATTCATGAGTCCGAAGCGCGATGTCGAGCTAGAGGCCATCCAATGTGGATGAGGCCGTGCTGGCTGCCTTTGTCGAGAAGGGGCTGCTCTCACTGAAGGAGGTGGCGCACTGGAGGGCTCCTACGAGGGAGGCTTTTCTGCGACCTTGGGCCGACGAGGTTGTCTCCTTCCTCACCTTCCATGAGCATGGGCTAGGATATCCCACACACTAGTTCCTGCGTGGGCTCCTCAATGAGTGGGGCCTAGAGCTGTAGCACCTCAATCTGACTAGGGTGCTGCATGTCATCGGCTTCGTCACCATCTACGAGGCCTTCCTCAGGATGGAGCCACATGTGGACTTCTTCCGGTGAATCTTCACCGGGCGAGCCCTATCGGAGGGGAAGCCGCCTAGGACCACACCGGTTGGGGGCTTCACGCTGCAGAAGAAGCCAAGGCCATGGGCTCCTACCCCGTGTACTCCCCCTACGCTCTAATCGAGGGTGGCATGGGGAGTGGTTCTATATCAGGAACCTAGCGGAGGCGTCGTTCCCGCCATTCACCAGAAGGAGGCCAGAGAGGCGGGATAGCTGGTCGTGGGGGCCCTCCAGCTGGTAGAACAAGCTGGAGGTCATCGAGGTGGAGCTCTAGAAGTTGGTGCAACATGGCCTCAACGGGGTCCGGGTGTTTCACACCTTCTTCCGCCATCGAGTCACCTCACTGGCGGAAGAGGAGGCGGCCGATGTGGAACTACTTGGGCTTAATAGATCTCGACCAGTGCAGTCACCGGTGGAGTTGGTGAAGGATGAGGTCTGGAGTCGGCTCGATCGGGTGCTGTAGCTGAGGGCCCAAGAGTCCCTTGACTGGAAAGCCTAGACCCCTCCACGCCATGAAGCTATCCACTCTGGTACTGCTCCCCTCTCCTTATTCCATGTTTTCCTTTTTTGATCTCCTGTATTTTGACTTCGAGTCATCTGCTTCGTATGGACTTGTCGGTTACAAATCTTAGCTGCATCTTCCGAGGGGGCCAGAGGGCATGGCTCGGCAAGCTACCCAGAAGGAGGCTGGCCGACGCCAAGAAGAAGAAGAGAGCTGAGAAGGCTCGGTGGAGTCACGAGAAGGAGAAGGAGGTCGCCCGGTGGGTGTGGGCCAGGTGAAAACCAGGAGCGACGTGGAGGCGAAGCTCGAGTCAGAGGAACCCACGGAGATGGGTGGCGACATGAGCTCCTCCGAGGATGAAGGAGGCCAGGACATTGTTGCGACCTCGGTGGAGTGTCGTGAGCCTATGGCCGCATCCGTCAGCGGTGGGCTGGGACATGGAGAGGCGCGGTGATGTTCCCCCATCAAGGAAGCGTGCTGTGAGCTCGGACGCCGCCGTCGAGTGGGAGGTGAAGCAGATGTGGTCGCCGCACCCTTCAGAGGCATCGTTGGCCTTGCCCCCACCTACTTCGGGCGCGGCGGGGCAGGCTGGGTGGTCGAAGGAGTGGGCTCGCACCCCCATGTCTTTGGGGTCAGCGTGTGCGCGTGACCCATAATGGGGGATGCCCCGCTAGCTGCTCTGGTGGGCGCACCATGAGCCGACGGTCGTGGCAATGCGCCAGCCAATCAGGAACCGACTAGGTCGGCACCTCCCTCGATCGATGTGAGGGGGCGCGAGTCGTGACCCGTGAGCGGTCCTCGTCCGGCGGGCTCATTGCTAGTGGGTCAAGGCTTCAGGGCCCTGCCACTTTGTCCAGGTATGCTTTCTTTGTTTCTTTTCGATCTCATAGTTTGAGTTTTTTAGCGCAACTGACCTGTACTTTTTTTACAATAGCTAGATACTGATGGGATTGAGCATCGCCCTGCCTCCCATGAGGGAGGAGTGGAGACCTAGCCTATAATGAGTCATGACGAGTGGCGGGGAAAGCAGGCTGGCAGTGGTGCGACCTTCCCCTCTAGGGGTTGCACCCTCTCAGTCAGTCGCAAGCACGGCGGCAGTGGCAATCCCTGTGGCAATGGTGGAGGCCAGGTCGGAGGTGACCCTCGCGATCCCTTCTGCACTAGCTATAGCGAAAGAGAGGAGGGAGACCTGGCTCCGTACCTCTCCCGGCAGAGGGACACCTAGCTCACCCTCCTAGTCGGAACTGGAGGTGTCAGGAGTTGACGCAGCTAGGCCAGAGGTAGAGCATCCGCTAGCAGGCCGCAGGGTCGAGGAGGTGGAGATCCCCTGCTCCGGCAAGGCAGGCACTAGGGTGGAGCCATCAGCCATCCCATCGTCGTAGGAGTTGGCAATGGCCCAGTCATCGGCTGGGCCTTCCAGCGAGTTGGGGGTGACCCATGACCTAGTGTGGCCCTGCCCCGATGACCCGAGGATGGCTCGGTTCATCCTTCACGATGGGGAGGAGGTGGCACTCTGGCACTTCCTGGAGGAGAGCAAACTATCGATGGAGTCCGATCTCTCCCAACCAAGGTGAAGCTCAGGGAGGCCTTGGAGCGGGTTGAGCTCGCACATTAGGTGGTCTTAGTCAACCTACCGTGCATTGCCGAGGTAAGCCTTCTGTGCTTTTTGTGTTTGTCCTCAACTCATTTGTCTTCCGCTGGTTGTGTCAGCATGCTTGCTTCTTACTTTATAGGAGTTAGAGGCGAAGTCGCTCCGCAAGTCCCATTTCCTTTGGGAGGAGCATAGTCGGATGGAGCGGGAAGCCATGATGTCGTGGTGGGTTGACAAGTTCGAGCACCAGCTGGAGTCTGCCAACCATGAGTCTAAAGACTAGGTGGCTGAGACGACGGGAGCAGTGGGTGGCGGAGCTGCTCGCGGCGGAACGAGCGACCGCTGTCGAGCGGGGGACTTGAGGCGGCGAAGGTCCACCTGACAGAGATCAAGGCGGCGCTCTAGAAGTCCTTGGAGACCATGGAGATGGAGCAGAAGGCCCGGTCGGAGGTCGATCGGGAAGTGCTCATGCTCTGGGGGTAAGTTCTTGGGGTGGAGGAGTCGAACGCTCGGCTGCTCGAGAAGGTGACCCAGCAGGAGGAAGGACTCTCCATCCTTGAGAATACCCACCTCGGTATGTACTTATTGCACCTTTGTTTGATGCCTTGGTTTTTCCATTCCTTTGCTTCTGAGATTGTCATCCTACTTCCAGAACTAGGTGGAAGAATTGGATCATTGGAGCAGGAGCTAGAGACAGCCAAGACAGTGATCGATCAGAGTGCGGAGGCACTGGCTAATTCCCTTGAAGAGCGACGTGCTCTCGAGGGGGAGCTCGACTAGATCTGCAATGTCACCTAGGTCATTGTCTCGGAGGTGTTTGGGTCGATGCCATGCACCAGCATGCTTGCCATCTAGCTGGCGGAGGTCCCGAACAAGGTTCAGGCGCTCATCTCTGATGGGATGTTCTATGGGATGTCGGTGGTGCTGACCTCAATGGCAACGCACCACCCAGACCTAGACTTTGCCGCCATCTGCAGTGGGTACACCGATGGCTGGAGCACGAATGCCATCCATGCGCTCGGGGAGAGCTTGATGCCATGCGCACAGATGGTGGTTGAGCAAGTCTCCGCGCAGTGGGTGATAGATGCTCGTCATGCGAGCATGGATGAAGGTGTGCGTCAAGAAGACATCACCCAACCTATGGATGGAGTGGTGGCTGGGTCAAAAGCGAGCATCGTCCCGCCTCCGATCGAACTAAACGTCGCCCTGTCGGAGAGCGAGCAACCCTTATCTTCGTCGGTCGTGCCATCAGCTAAATGCCACCAGGCGGCCATAGTAGTATTTAGAGTAGAAGTAATCAGCATATGTAAAGGATAAGTTCATGGGGAAGCCCCCATATGAACAATGTTTTGTATTCATGAATACATGAGTTTTGTTTTGTGATGGAATTACTTCATAAGGGGAAGCTTGTCCCATCCATTCTTTATTTTTACCCTAGCATAGCTCTGTTTTTTATCCTTTCTTTTTTGCACATGCCCGTTTGACCCATAGGCTGCAACTTTAAGAACCCGAGCATGGCCCGTGAGGCTTAGCTACTCGTAACCATAGGTCGTGGTAGGGTGTGATCGGTCAGGAGTTTAAGGCAAAGTTACATAGGGTACTTAAAGGAACGGACTACCCTTTGTTCAGGTAAAAAGTATTTACTATGTGATAGTAAAAAAGAGAGGTGGCATCGCACCCTCGTGGAGCCCCCGAGCGACCCAGGCCAAGAGTGTTTGGGCTGGGGTGCTTGTAGGACCAAACGTTGAATGAAAGAAAGCGGTAAGACTGAATTTTTAGGGGAACAAACGACGTAACTGTTCGATGTTCCAAGTGTTGGTGAGAACGTTGCCGTTGTCAGTCCTTCAGTCGATAGGCACCCGATCGGATCACCTCAGTCACCGTATAGGGACCTTCCCATGGGGGAGAGAGTTTGTGTTTCTCCTTGGTTGATTGGGTCTTTGAAGTATGAGGTCTCTGACTTTGAGGATCCTCCCTCTGATTTTCCTTTCATGGTACCTACTGGAGAGTTTGCTGGTAGCGAGCGAAGTGGATGATAGGCCATCTCATGCGAGCCTCCTCAAGTAGGGTCGACCTGTGTCCTGCTGAGCCTCCAGTAGCTCAGTCGCAGGTCGAAGGCCTTCACTCTTGGGGCGCCAGTGGTCGAGGTCAGAGGGCAACACTGCTTCAGCTCCGTAGGCCAGGAAGAAGGGTGTGAACTCTGTGGATCAGGTTCGAGGTGGTTCTTAGGCTCTAGAGGATCGCTGGGACTTCTGCAACCCATTGCCTAGCATACTTATTGAGTTGGTCAAAGATGCGTGGCTTGAGTCCTTGGAGGACCATGCCATTGGCTTGCTCGACCTGACCGTTGGTACGCGGATGTCCAACCGAGGCCCAGTCGATCTTGATGCCATATCCATCGCAAAAGTCTAGGAACTTCTTGTCGATGAAGTTAGTTCCGTGGTAAGTGATGATACAGTTAGGAACACCGAACTAGTAGATGATGTCAAGGAAGAACTTGACCGCCTCTTCTGAACGAATGTTGGTGATGGGCTTCACCTCTATCCACTTGGTGAATTTGTCCACTGCTACGAGCAGGTGAGTGAAGCCGCCCGGGCCCTTTTTGAGGGGTCCTACCATGTTGAGGCCCTAGACCATGAATGGCCAGGTGATGGGGATGGTTTGAAGCTCTTATGTCGGCAAATGAGTTTGCCGAGCGTAGAGCTGGCATCCCTTGCACCTGCAGGTGACCTCCTCTATATCTCGTAGCACGGTGGGCCAGTAAAAACCTTAGCGAAAGACTTTTCCGACCAGTGACCTCGAGGCCATGTGATGTCCTCAAATTCCAACATGGACCTCGAGGAGGAGTTGTTTCCCTTGGTTGGTAGGGACGCACTTCATGAGTACTCCCGATGGACTTTGTTTGTAAAGTTTGTTACCGAATGCGATGAACATCTTGGCACGTTGAGCGATCCATCATGCTTTAGTCCTTTCAGGTGGGAGAACCTCCTTGAGGAGGTAGGCGAGTAGCGGCGCTCGCCAGTCGGTTTAATTGAGTGCTACCACGGTGACGTCGGCGGGCAACATCGTCACGGAGGCACCGAGGTCAGAGCCCCCGAGCGCCAGGTTGGCATCAAGGTGTGTCTAGATCGAACCTTCTAGGATGCAGGTAGATGGCTCATGAAGGTCATTGATGAAGATCCATCTAAAGATGGAACCCGCCTAGCAGCCAATTTTGCGAGAAAATCGACGGCATCGTTGTCCTTTCGGGGGACATGATGTAGTTCGATCCCCTGGAATCTGTACTCAAGCTTGCGCACCTCTTGGCAGTATGCTGGCATGAGGGGCTTTTGCAAGAGGACTCCTTCATGACTTGGTCGACGACCAACTCTGAGTCACCATGGACGTAGAGCCGCATAGCACCGAGCTCGATGGTGATGCGTAGTCTATTGATGAGGGCCTCGTATTCCGCAGCATTGTTTGAGGCCAAAAAGTGGAGGTGGATCAGTGTAGCGGAGCCTGCTCCCGCCCTGGGGAGACCAGAACCACTCTAGCCCCTGAGCTGGGTGCTATTACGGACTCGTCAAAGTACATCGTCTAGTACTCATGGGTGATGTCTGGGGTTGGTAGCTGGACCTCCATCCATTCAGCAACAAAATCCACGAGAGCCTGAGACTTAATAGCGGTGTAGGGGATATACCTGATGTCATGGCCCATTACTTTGAGTGCCCACTTAGGGATCCATCCTACGGCATCGTGGTTGTGGACAATGTCTCCCAGTGGGTATGAAGTGATGACCAGGACTTCGTGGTCGGTGAAGTAGTGTAGGAGCTTCCGGGTTACCATCAGCATGGCGTATAGAAGTTTCTGTAGCTGGGGGTACCGAACCTTGGAGTCGGTGAGTACCTCCCCAATGAAGTATATGGGTCATTGGACCTTAAGGTGGTGTCTTGGCTCCTCCCTTTCGACAACTAGGGCGGCGCTCACCACGTGGTTACTTGCCGCAACATAGAGGAGGAGGGGTTCTCCCCATTCAGGAGCGACAAGGATTAGGGCCGACATCAGTGACACTTTGAGGCTTGTAGAGAGGCATCCTCCACTCGCCTAGCTAGGAGATAAACTAGCTTAGGGCAGCCAAGCAGCCGGTGAGCCTTTATACGCCCTTGACGTTGCGTATAGGGCCTATATTGGAGATGGCCGTGATTTTTTTGGGGTTGGCCTCAATGCCGCATTCGGACATGATGTATCCAAGCAGCTTCCCCTTTGGAACCCTGAAAACATACTTTTTGGGATTCAATTTGATGTTGAACCTTCGGAGGTTCGCGAACGTTGCGGCCAAGTTCGCGATCAGGTCGCAAGCTTGAGCCGTTTTGACCACTATGTCATCAACATTGACAGCAATTGTTGGTTTTGGCCGCTCGACTTGGTCAGGCTGGTCGAGCGGGTCAATTTGATTGGTAAAGCATTGCTGCATGCACCATTGATTGGTGGCACCAGTGTTCTTCAGGCCGAAAGGCATGGTTACGTAATAGTACGAACCATACGGGGTGATGAATGAGGTTGTGAGCTGGTCAGACTCTTTGATCGCGATCTAGTGATAGCCTGAGTAGGCATCCAGAAAGGAGAGGATTTCGTATCCTGAGGTGGAGTCGACTATCTGGTCTATGCGTGGCAAAGGAAAATGGTCCTTTGGGCACGCCTTGTTGAGGCCGGTATAATCAATGCACATTCTCCATTTCCCGGTCTTCTTTTTAATAAGAACAGGATTGGCAAGCTAGTCGGAGTGGTATACCTCCTTGATGAATCCGGCTACTAGGAGTTTGGCGACCTCCTCACCTATGGCTCTTGGCCTCACATCGTCAAAGCGACGCAGGCATTGTTTGGTGGGCTTTGAGCACAGGACAAGGCGTAATGTGTGCTCGGCGACCCCCCGTGGTATGCCTAGCATGTTAGAAGGTTTCCATGCAAAGACATCGCGATTGGCGCATAGAAAGTTGGTGAGCTTGCATTCCTATTTGGCCAAGAGCTGGGTCCCGATCTGTGCCATCTTGGTTGGGTCGGTGGGGTCGATCCCTACCACCTTAGTTTCCTTGAGTGGGCGGAAGGCAGTCGAGGAAGTTGGTTTGTTGTAGTCCAGGACTACTAGGGTCGACAACTCCCCGAGCCGAGGGAGCTCGGAAGAGTTGATGATGGCAGTGGCAAGCTCATAATACTTGCGGTTGTACGTGTAGGCGTGCGAAAAGGTGCTACCCACAGTGATGATGCTGTTCAGCCCCGTCATCTTCAACTTGAGATAGGTGTAGTTGGGGATCACCATGAACTTGGTGTAGCATGGCCACCCCAAGATGGCATGGTAGGACCCTAGGAAGTCCACCACCTCAAGGTGAGGACCTCCGAGCGGAAGTTGGCTCAGTCACCAAATGTGATGGGTAGGTCGATCTATCCAAGTGGGTATGCCTGCGTCCCTAGGATCACGCCGTGGAAGGGAGAGCTCACTAGGCGGAGCTCTGACCGAGGGATGCGCATGGTGTCGAGGGTGTCGATGTAGAGGATGTTGAGGCCGCTGCCTCTGTCCATCAGCACCTTGGTGAGGCGCTACTTGTGGATGATAAGGTCCACCATGAGCATTTAGCGACCTGGTCTGGTGACGTGAGAAGGATGGTCCTCTTTGATCAAAAGTGATAGGAGATTCTGACCTGCTGAGAAAGGAGGGGACAGCCATTTCAACGACGCATGCTTCTCTGTAGTGCACCTTGTGCTAGTGCTTGGAGTAGACAACATCGGACCCCTCGAAGATCATGAGGCATTCCTCAGGATCAGGAAAACCATCCCCATCTTTGCCCACCATGCCTCCTTTCTTAGCCGCTGCCTCCTTGCCCTTTCCCTCTTTTGGCCCGCCGGCCTATCATAGAAAGCGCTTAAGGAGTTCGCAGTCCTTGTAGAGGTGCTAAATGGGGTAGGCGTGGTTGGTGCATGGACTCTCCATGAGCTTGTCGAAGTGGCTAGGTAGGCCCTGCTGGGGCTACTTGCCCACGTGATCAGCCACGACGACCAATGCGGAGTTGGCTGGTCAGCGCCGATCCTTCTTGTTCTTTTTGCCCCTCTATGTGGAGGGGCCCTCATCTTGGTCCTTGCGCTTGGGCTTGCCCTTATCCCGACCTCCATTAAAGACCACTCTGACTGGCTCCTCATCAGAGGCGTGGTTCATGGTGACATCGAGCAGGTCATGGGTGGTCTGGGGCTTCATACAGCCAAGCTTATGAATCAAAGACTCACAGGTTGTCCCGGAGAGGAACACACTGATGATGTCTGCGTCGACGACATCAAGAAGGGAGTTGCGTCATTTTGAGAACGTATGGATGTAATCTCGTAGGGACTCATTGGGCTCCTACTGGCAGCTCTTGAGGTCCCAGGAATTCCTAGGACTAACATAGATCCCCTGCAAATTCCTGATGAAGATCTTCTTGAGATTCGCCCAGTCGCAGATGCTGTCATGCGGGAGGAATTCGAGCCATGCTTGAACATGTTCCCCCATGCAGATGGGGAGGTACTAAATGATGAAGTGGTCATCATCCACTCCCTCTGCTCGGTAGACGAGCTGGAAGTCTTCAAGCCATATACCGAGATTCGTCTCCTCGGTATATTTGGCAATGTTGGTAGGCGGTCGGAAGTGCTGTGGGAACGGCGCTCTCTGGATGCAATGGCCAAAGGCCCATGGTCCCAAGCCATCTGGGCTGGGACTCTGGTCGTCTGGATGGCGACCATGCCTAGGGCGCGTTTCTCCGCTCCCCTCGATGGTCCAGCCGGGGCCCATGCCACCCGCTATTACCGCCGCATGATGGATGTCATCATCATGCTGGGCCTAACACTGGTTGTTGATGACGCTACAAGCACCTTAGTTCATCCCAAGGTGTTCACACATAGGTGGTCGATGTGGAGCGAGCGTCGGGTTAGGCCATGGTGCAGCTGTGGCCTCCTATTCCGCACCCAGTGGCTGTAGTGGTGAGCGGATGGAGTGATTCAACTAGTGCAGCCCCATTCCCCTGGTGGGGAGAGAGGCCACGAGGCGGTGTTGCAACACGGAGCTCTCCGCCTGTTGAATGGCGGCAGTTTCCACCAGCGCCTGGAGGTTCCGGTGGATTGCCTGCTCATGGGGGTCGACAGGCTCTGAAGGCCACGTAGAAGCATCACTGCAGCAGCAATGTTCTAGCTAGCCCGAGCAAACTATGGGGGATCATTCCCCCTATCCATGATATTGCACTGGACCTGGCGGGCATGACCCTAGGTGCCGCTCGCCAGGATACACACGCGTGGCGCAGCGTGCTGCGCCAAGCACTCTAGCGCAAGTGGTGGCTGGTTTTGCCTCCTAAAAGCTCTAGTTTGGTTTTGGTGAATTGATGAAACCCTAAGTACTAACCTAGTTTATCAAGTGATCATGAGATAGGTAGCACATTCCAAGTGGTGAAGCAAATGAAGATCATGACATGAAGATGGCGATGCCATGGTGATGATCAAGTGCTTGGAATTGAAAAGAAGAAAGAGAAAAACAAAAGGCTCAAGGCAAAGGTATAAATTGTAGGAGCTATTTTGTTTTGGTGATCAAGACAGTTAGAGAGTGTGATCACATGTAGGTTTGATAGCCGTACTATTAAGAGGAGTGAAACTCATATCAAAATGCAGTTATCAAAGTGCCACTAGATGCTCTAACTCATTGCATATGCATTTAGGATCTAGTGGAGTGCTATCACCCTTGAAAATGTTTGTGAAAATATGCTAACACATGTGCACAAGGTGATACACTTGGTGGTTAGTACATTTGAGCAAGGGTGAAGAAGATAGAAGTGAAAAGGAGTTAGTCACGCTGGTCACAAGGTGACCGGACGCTGGTCTTAGAAGGACCAGCGCGTCTGGTCAAATGTGACAGCGTAGATGCCAGCTTCGGTCAAATTGACCGGACGCTAGGGTCCTCAGACTAACCGTATGCTGAAAGGCTACAGTCTAGTCCTAGCTGACATGGCAGCACAGTGGTCAGGGTAACTGACCAGACGCTAGCAGGGTCTGATCAAGCATGATCGGACAGCGTCCGGTTCGAAGAAATTCATTTCAGGAACCTAACTGGAAATGACCAGACACTGGAGGCTGGTGCCTCCAGTCAGTTTGTGCATTGTGTCCAGTCAGTAGATGACCATTGAAATCTGACTAACAGTATTTGAAGCAGGGGACACATGGCATGTATCACGTGATCGAACGCTGAGGGCCAGCGTCCGGTCAATCGGACCGGAGCGTCTGGTCACCCCGTGTTGTGCCAGTGAAGGGGTGCAACAACTCTATCTCATGGGGGCTTCTATTTCAGCCCCATGACTGGCTCAAGCTCACTCTCTTAGCCATTTGCATTGACATAACAACCTTGTGAGCTTAGCCAAAGCCCTCCCACTCATCTCCATCATTGATTCATCATCTTTGTGAGATTGGGAGAGAATCCAAATGCATTGCTTGAGTGTTTGCATCTAGAAGCACTTGGTATTCGTGTTTTGCTGCAGGATTCGCTTGTTACTCTTGGTGGTTGCCACCACCTAGATGGCTTGGAGCAGCGAGGATCATCGAGCGGAGGGTGGTGATTGTCTCCTGCTCCGATCGTGATGATTGTGAGGGGTTCTTGACCTTTCTCCAGCGGAGAGCCAAAAGGTACTTTAGTGAATTGCTCGTGGCTTGTGTGATCTTCATCTTATGTTGGTTATGCGGCACCCTATTGAGGGTTTGGCGTGTGGTGCCAATTAGCGCGTGAACCTCCAAGTGAGTGAATCGCCACAATGAAGAGTAGCTTGCCGCAAGCAAGTGAACCTCGGTAAAAAAACATTGTGTTCATCCTTTGATTCTGAGGTGATTGGTCTTCATTGTTATTCACTCTTGTGATTGATTGGTTCCTTCATCTACATAGCGGTATAACTTTCTTAATCACTCTCTTTACATTACCGCAAACTAGGTGTCAAGCTCTTTAGTATAGCTAGTTGTAAGAGCTTGCTTGCTTGCTTGGTGTGGCTCTTTAGTTAGTCTTTGAGAGCACACTAACATAGGATAGTATCATCGCTATTGTGTGAATAGATACTATCTAAACTAGAAGTGTGGTATGTGGCTTGCATTTTGAGTAGGCTAGCGCAACTCTTGCTTCGCCTCATAATTGTCTAACCATTTTGTTAAGTGTTGTTGTAGAAATTTTTATTAGGCTATTCACCCCCCTCTAGCCATTAGGACCTTTCAAGTGGTATCAGAGCCGAGGTCACCGTGATTTGAGGCTTAACAACCTTCGGTGTAAAAGTGGCTCAAATCAACAACACAAAGAAGCCACCCCAATTTGATGGCTCCAACTATCCCTATTGGAAGGCTAAGATGACAACTTATATCAAATCAATCAATAGGAAGGTTTGGAAGGTGGTAGAGACAAAGATTGAGATTGAAAATGAAGAGGCTCCCACCACCGCCGAAGAAATACTACTCCAAAATAATGACATTGCTCTTAGTGCCATCCATGATGCTTTGGATGAAAGAACATTTGAGCAAATCAAGAATATTGAGATGGCTCATGAGGCTTGGATGAAGTTGGAAGAATCATTTGAGGACACTCAAGCCATGAAGGGTGCAAAGGCATACATTCTTAAAGAGAAGTTTGCAAGCTTCAAGACGAAGGAGGATGAGAGTGTGCCGGAGATGTTTCATAGGCTTCAAGTGCTTGTCAATGATCTCGAAGCACTTGGAGAAGAGGTGAAGGACAAGGACTTCTCCCACATGTTCTTGAGATGCTTACCTTCAAGATTTGGCACATTGGTCACTATTATAGTAATGAGTGGTTTGGACACCATGACACCAAACTAAGTGTTGGGAGACATCATGACCGATGATACATATAGAGACGAAGACGAGAAGGAAGAAAAGAAGGAGAAGAAAGATGAGAAGAAGGATGAGAAGAAGAAGAAGAGTGTGGCATTCAAGGCCACATCATCCAAGGGCAAAGCTAAGCAAGAAACATCTAGTGAAGAAGATGATTCATGGGATGATGATGATGATGAGAAGATGGCTCTCTTTGTCAAGAGATTTGGCAAGTTCATGGTGAAGAAGGGCTACCGTGCTAGAAGAAAGAAGTCTTCATCCAAGAACAAAGAAGAGTCAAGAAGGTGCTTCAAGTGTGGAAGCAAAGATCATCTTGTTGCTCAATGTCCATACAATAGCGACAATGATGATGACAAGAAGAAGAACAAGAAGAAGGACAAGAAGGAAAAGAAAGAGAAGGACAAGATGACCTTCAAGAAAAAGAAGGGTGGTTCATATATGGTCACTTGGGATAGTGATGATGATGATGATAGTGATGATAACAAGACCACCAAGAAGAAGGTTCTGGCAAGCATTGCTATCAATGAGAAGCCTTCTCTCTTTGACTCTTCATCATGCTTCATGGCTAAGGCCACTAAGGTACAAACTTGCGATGATGAAAGTGATGAAGAACATGATGATGATAATGAAAATGAAAATAAAAATAATAGTGATAGTGATGATGATGAACCTACTAAGGATGAATTAATTGACATGCTAGAAGATGCTAGAGAACACTTTGATATCAAGAGAAGGGAATGCAAAAAGCTTGCGTAAGGAACTAAAAGCCCTTAAGCAAGCCTTTGATGAGATCAATGCATCTCATGAGAGGCTAGAGGAAGCCAATGAGAAGCTTGCCAAAGCTCACAAAAAGCTTGAAAAGGCTCGTTCCTCTTTGCTTGATGAGCAAAATAAAAAGAAGCATGTTGAAACTTGCAATGTAGGTTTAACGTATGATATAATTGATGAATCACTATCTATGCCTATCATTGTTCCTCCCACTAACCCTTCTTATAGTACTTCTACTTCTACCTCATCTAGTAGTGATGGTTTCACTTGTGATGCCTCACTAATGGTTGAGAATGAGAATCTCAAGAAGGAGGTCAACAAGCTCACTCACACTTTGGCTAAGGCCTATGGTGGTGAGGACCGCTTGCTTATGTGCTTGGGTAGCCAAAGAGCTTCTCTCTATAAAGAGGGATTGGGCTATACCCCCAAGAAAGGCAAGGTGACCTTTGCTCCTCACAAGACTAGTTTTGTGAAGAACAATGGTCAGTTTTGCACTAGTTGCAAGCAAGTTGGTCATAAAGAGCAAGAGTGCAAAAACAAGAGCAAAAATGCTAATGTATCCTCCCTTATGCTTGATTCATGCTATATGCTTACTAAGGGTACAAATGGTGTGAAGGCTAAGTTCATTGGTAAACCATGGATGGGCTCAAAGAAGAAAGCCATTTGGGTACCAAAGAGCTTAGTGACTAACCTTCAAGGACCCAAGCAAGTTTGGGTACCTAAAAAGAATTGATCTTCTTTTGTAGGTCAATTACAAAGCTAGAGGAAGACATTGGGTTCTTGATAGTGGGTGCACTCAACACATGATCGGTGATGCAAGAATGTTCAACTTAATCAACACCAATGGCAATGATGGTTATGATAGTATCACATTTGGTGACAATGGCAAAGGCAAGGTTAAGGGGCTTGGTAAGATTGCAATATCCAATGACATGAGCATATCCAATGTGTTGCTAGTAGAGAGCTTGAACTTCAATTTACTATCTGTGGCTCAATTGTGTGATCTTGGATTCAAATGCATATTTGGGGCAGATGATGTAGAGATCCTAAGTGTAGATGGCTCTAACTTGATCTTCAAAGGCTTTAGATATGAGAATCTATACTTGGTTGATTTCAATGCTAGTGAAGCTAAATTATCTACATGCTTGTTCACTAAGTCTAGCATGGGTTGGTTATGGCATAGAAGGCTTGGTCATGTTGGGATGAAATAATTGAATAGATTGGTTAAGCATGACTTGGTTAGAGGCTTGAAAGATGTGTTTGAGAAGGATAAACTTTGTAGCTCTTGTCAAGCCGGCAAACAAGTTGGAAACACCCATCCTAAGAAAAGCATGATGAGCACTAGTAAGGCATTTGAGTTATTACATATGGACTTGTTTGGGCCAACACAATACACTAGCATTGGTGGAAATAAATATGGTTTAGTGATAGTGGATGATTATACTAGACACATATGGGTATTCTTTTTAGTGGACAAAAGTGATGTGTTTGCAACATTCAAATCATTTGTCAAGAGCATTCACAATGAGTTTGAAACAACCATCAAGAGAGTTAGAAGTGACAATGGTAGTGAGTTCAAGAACACTAGAATTGATGAGTTATGTGATAAATTTGGAATTAGACATCAATTCTCGGCCAAGTACACTCCACAATCAAATGGCCTTGTTGAGAGGAAGAATAGAACACTCATTGATATGGCAAGGTATATGCTTAGTAAGTACAATGTGAGTCAATCTTTTTGGGCCGAAGCTATCAACATGGCTTGCTATTGGAGCAACCACCTCTATTGTCACCCATTGAAAGAGAAGACACCATATGAGCTTTTGAATGGTAGAAAGCCCAACATTGCATATTTTTGGGTCTTTGGTTGCAAATTCTATATCTTGAAGAAAGGCACTAGATTGGGCAAGTTTGACAAGAAATGTGATGAAGGATTCCTACTTGGTTATTCCTCTACAAGCAAGGCATATAGAGTTTGGAATTTGAAAAGTGGTACTCTTGAGGAAGTTCACGATGTTGAATTTGATGAAACTAAGGGTTCACAAGTAGAGAATGAGAACTTGGAAGATGTTAGAGGCATTCAACTTTCAAATGCCATGAAGAACATGGATGTTGGTGAATTAAGGCCTAGGCAAGTGAACGGTGATGAAGATGATCAAGTGCAAGTGCTCTCCAACTCAAATGTGCAAGATGATACAAATCAAGCTAGTGCAAGTTGCTCTCATGATAATAAACAAGATCAAGTGGCTAGTAAATCATCTCAACCTAATGATTAAGCAAGTGCAAGCAATCAAGTTCCAATACTCCAACCAACAAATGTTGCAAGGGATCATCTATTGGACACTATCATTGGTGATATTTCTAGAGGTGTACAAACAAGATCAAGATTGGCATCATTTTGTGAGCATTTCTCATTTATGTCATCCATTGAACCAAAGAAGATAGATGAAGCATTGAAGGATGTTGATTGGGTGAATGCTATGCATGAAGAATTGAATAACTTCACAAGAAATCAAGTATGGGAATTAGTAGAGAGACCAAAGGGACACAATGTGATTGGAACCAAATAGGTCTTTAGAAACAAGCAAGATCAAGATGGGATAGTAGTAAGGAACAAAGCAAGATTGGTAGCACAAGGCTATACACAAGTTGAAGGTCTTGACTTTGGAGAAACATATGCCCCGGTTGCTAGATTGGAAGCAATTAGAATCTTGCTAGCCTATGCTTGTGCCCACAACATCAAGCTCTATCAAATGGATTTTAAGAGTGCATTTCTCAATGGTTACATCAATGAAGAAGTATATGTTGCGCAACCTCCTGGTTTTGAAGATGATAAGAAGCCCGACCATGTGTACAAGTTGAAGAAGGCATTGTATGGATTGAAACAAGCACCTAGAGGATGGTATGAGAGATTGAGGGACTTCCTACTCTCTAAAAGGTTCATGATGGGAAAGGTTGACACCACTCTTTTCATCAAGAAGATTGGAAAACATTTATTTGTATTGCAAATCTATGTTGATGATATCATATTTGGATCAACCAATCAAGACTTTTGTGATAAGTTTGGAAAGATGATGGCTAAAGAGTTTGAGATGTCCATGATTGGAGAGTTAAGTTACTTCCTTGGTCTTCAAATCAAGCAATTGAAAAATGGTACATTTGTGAGTCAAGCCAAGTACATCAAGGATATGATCAAGAAGTTTGGCATGAGTGATAGCAAAGTCATTAGCACACCAATGGGAACAAATGGCAACTTGGATAGTGATGCAAGTGGCAATATGGTGGATCAAAAATTGTATCGGTCTATGATCGGAAGCCTACTCTATGTGACCGCATCAAGGTCGGATGTCATGTTTAGTGTATGGATGTGTGCAAGATTTCAAGCCTCACCAAGAGAAAGTCATTTGAAGGCTACAAAGAGAATATTGAGGTTCTTGAAGCATAGACAAAATATTGGTTTGTGGTATCCCAAAGGAGCAAAGTTTGAGCTAGTTGGCTACTCCGACTCGGATTATGCGGGATGCAAGGTTGAAAGAAAGAGCACCTCAGGCACATGTCAATTGTTAGGAAGATCACTTGTTTCATGGTCATCAAAGAAGCAAAATAGTGTTGCATTATCAACCGCCGAAGCCGAATACATATCCATCGGTAGTTGTTGTGCACAAATACTTTGGATGAAGGCCACCTTGAGTGATTTTGGAATCAAGTTCAAGAAAGTGCCATTGCTATGTGACAATGAGAGAGCAATCAAGTTGACCAACAATCCGGTTCAACATGCAAGAACAAAGCACATTGATGTCCGCCACCATTTCATAAGAGATCACCAATAAAAAGGAGACATTTGCATTGAGAGTGTAGGCACCGAAGATCAACTTGTCGATATATTCACCAATCCATTGGATGAGAAAAGGTTTTGCAAGCTAAGGAATGAGTTGAACATATTGGATTTCTTAAATATGTGTTGATGCACTCCCCACTTATATGACATGCCTCTCCTTCAAGCAATCCAAGGTAATAGTTGATTGGCATGCCATACATCCTTGCTAAGGACATGTTTAGTGCATCTAGTCATCTCTCCATTTTATTAGACTCGTTCATGAAAATCAAATAAAATTGATGATTGTATGGTACCACTATTGCTTCTATGCTTATTTTGATCTAGTGGTAGCATATGACATGTTTGTGGGCTTGTAAACCTAGTGTTTGATCTAGAAAATGAGCTCTAAGTGTTTAACTCAACATGGTACAAGATAACCCTTATTTGGAGGTGTGAAGAAGCTTGTCCTTAGATCAAACCGAGTTAAATATCTTTGGCAAATGATCTAGATTGGACCAAATTTTGGGAATATGATCCTCACCCCATTGATTGACATTGATAATCCTAACCTATCTACCTTTTAAACCTTTGTGGTCATTGATGACAAAGGGGAAGAAATAGTGCACAAAGATAGTAAATAGACACCAAAGGGGAGAATTTGACATAGGGGGAGAGATATGAAAAAGGAAAGGAATCAATTAAAATTTTGTGCACACAAGTAGGGGGAGCAAGCTCATGAACTTGTATGGTGCATTTTAATGTGCATTTCATATGTTAGCTTGCATGGCACAAGTTTTAAAATTTTGATATCCATGCTTGTGTGGTGTATGCAAGTTGTAGGATTGAATGATGAAATGAAAAACTAGCATGCATAGGTTATATAGTGATTTCTTTTTCAAAGTGTTGTTTCCAAGTGGTATCAAGCTAACCATGTGTCGATACGGGACCCACAGGATACCCCACAAAGGAAAGAGAAGATCTAGTCTAACTAGGATTCTTCCCTTGTAATCCTAGTAGTAGTACTATTCAGTAATCCTACTAGTAACTCTCATTATAAACCGACTAGGACTCTGACCTCCTGACTATATAAAGGAGGGCAGGGCTCCTGGACGGGAGGACAACAATTGTACAACACAACATATCATAATCAATCCAACGCAAAGGCTAACGCCGACTGGACGTAAGGTTATTACTCGATCTACGATCGAGGGCCTGAACTAGGATAAATCGACTGTCTCTTGCGTTAACCATCGAGTTCAGCATACGCCGAAGCCCAAACATACTGCCTCGGGTACCCCCGTGGCAGGCTATCGGTGGTAAAACATCGACAGCTGGCGCGCCAGGTAGGGGCTTTCGGCGACTTTGCATCCGAGAGCTCGATGGACCTCGATAACATGATCTTCCCGACGGGATCAACTTTCATCTTCGGCTCATGGATCTGTGAGGTGGATGACTACGGTAGGCTTCAAAGCCATCTCCTCAAAAATCCGGATCATCATGAAGAAATTCCTATTTCGACAACTACGACGGATCAGCTAACCAGAAGATTCGCGTAGCTCATAATATCCGATTCGAATAAGATTTCACGGCTACGCGCATCCGACTCGAATTCAAGCTCTGTGTCCAAGATGAAGTCTTATTCGAGTGCTTTCAAGAAACCGAGTTCTTTTTGGGCAGGATTCCAGAGCACAACCCAAAACAACTCGGATTACCCTCAGAATTCTTTCAAAAAGTTGAGTTCTTTTCCATTTGGGCTCAACAACATGGCAAAATCCTATCACGGATAGATCGAAAGGTCTTTCAATCCAATGCTTGGGATACCACTGACAGGAGCCCAGGAGGGTCTCATGCTAACAATAACATCGCAAGACTGTATCATCCACTGGCTAGGTTCCATTCCTGAAGATAGCGGAACCCAACTAGTCGGCACATCGACCACAGCTATTCTACCTTACCAAGAAGGAGACTCGATCTGCGACATCAAGGCGTCTACTGAAGTCATCAGCAACTCTAACAGTATGAAAACTAACACCAATAATAGAACGGCTCATGCACGGGAAGTGCTCATGGTTTGACGTCCTCGGTCACCATTAAACCCCCTAGAAGCACCCGATGTCAGGTCATCAGATGAATCAGAATCCAACATATCACCCTTTGCCCAGGGCTACGATGGAGAAACCGAGAGTCAGAGACAGGTTAGAGAAAGGAAAAACAAGTTGAAGCAAGGGCGCCAGCACCGTGCTAGGCAGCGCAGAGAAGCCTGGATCAGATACAAGTCAGATTTGGCTAAATACGATAAAAGAAAATCACAACAAGAAGCCGAAGAAAGACACACGGTGAATACACCTTACGATAAAATTCGAGAAGCATTAGAAGAACTCAAGGCAACTTCACATCACAGAAAGAAGTACGAACAGCTCCAGGACTTGCTCTGGTCGACGATCCCAAGAACACATGAAGAGAGAGCCCGATCGAGACTACCCGCCAGATCAACAACCCATAGGCAAGAAGATCAAAATCAAAGGAAGTCCGCTTTCGAAAGACTTGGGCCAAGTGGAAGCCATAACGGAGAAAGTAGGAAGGAACATAATCAAGGCCACCAATTTGAACAACCAAGGAAGACCAGGAGTAGGGTGCCTAACCAGACAGCCTCGCAGACTTATTCCCATCAAAACAACACTTGGACAGAAGAATGAGCCGAATCCGAATTCAAAGAAGCCAGAACGCACGACAGATTCCCCTGTTTTGCGAACAGGTTGGCATCAGTACGATTACCTCACAAATTCAAACCGTCTAACCACTCCAAGTATGATGGCAAAACCGAACCAAGGCAATGGCTCAGAATATATTCACAATCAATTGAACTAGCCGGAGGAGACGACGATATCAAAACTTTGTTCTTTCCCATGGCGCTAGAAACTGTGGCCCTCCAATGGTTCGACAAGTTAAATCCAGGATCTATCAGAAATTGGGAGGACTTGCAAAGAGTTTTTTGTGAAAATTTTGCAAGAATCATTACACACCCAATCACTCATGCATAACTGAAAGGACTCAAGCAAAAGGGAGGCAAAAGTCTCAGAAATTACTATCGATGGTTCGGCGAACTACGGGCTCAAGTGCATGACATCACCGAACAAGAAGTAATTGAAGCTTTTTCTCACGGAATTATGGCTAGGTGGCAATTTCAAGATTTCTGCAAAGAAAATCCAAGAAACAATGAAGAATTCAGGCGAACAGTGGAAAAGATGATTACCGTAGAAGAAAAAACACGAGAGAGGTTTCCGGATAGAAGCAACCAGGACAACCCGGACAAGCAAAATCATCGAAATAGCAGACATCAAAAAAGGAAACGTAGACCAGACAATACCGTGGCAATGGCCGACAAATCAAAGAAGTTTTCCAAACCCAGAAGATATGATGACATTGAAAACATACGTTGCCCATTGCACCCTAATGGGAGGCACACCATCGGAAATTGTTACACCTTCAATGATCGATACGCAAGAAAAGACAGTAAGGAGAACACCAAAGAGGACAATCAAAAAAAAGACGAAGACAACCACGAGGACAAAGGATTCCAAAAACCCAGTGGAACGGTAGCAGTGATCTTCTCAGGGGCTCTAGATTGTAGAAGCAAACATCAAGAAAAACTAGCACTACGGACTATCATGACAGCAGAACCAGCTACACTAAGATATCTCAATTGGTCACAGTATCCTATCCAATTTACCAGAGAAGACCAATGGACTAGCGTGGGAAACGCAGGCCATTATCCACTGGTGCTAGATCCAACTATTGCTGGTATGACTATCACCAAAGTATTAATCGACGGGGGAGCCGGACTCAACATCATCTTTTCGGAAACACTAAGGAAGATGGGACTACAAGTCGCCGGGATGATCACACCAACAAGCACACCTTTTTATGGAATAGTACCCGGCAAAGCAGCCATGTCGCTCGGACAAATTACTCTACCAGTCACTTTTGGAACACCCTCAAACTACCGTACGGAATTCATCAAATTTGAGGTGGCGGACTTTGAGTCATCATACCACGCGATTCTCGGACGGCCAACACTAGCGAAATTCATGGCGATACCGCATTACCCGTATTTGCTGCTCAAGATGCCAGGACCTAATGGAGTACTTTCCCTTCGAAGTGACTTGAAACGCGCCTTTGACTGCGATGTTCAAGCAATCCAGATTGCAGCCAGAGCACAAGATGACCAAAGCAGAAAAGAAATAGCCATAATTGCTGCAGAGATAAGCCAAGAAGAATTAGAAATACTGGCTAAAAAGCCCAGCATCATCACGCCACCAAAAGAAGCCGACATCAAGCAGATCGACCTGGGTACTGGCGATACCTCCAAGACGGCCACTATCAGTGCTCACCTCTCGGCAAAATAGGAATGCGCGCTCACCAACTTTCTTTGGGACAACAAAGATATCTTTGCTTGGAAGCCGGTCGACATGCCAGGTGTCCCAAGAGAGTTGGCTGAGCACAGAATTGATGTTAATGAAAGCTCCAAGCCTATAAAGCAACGGCTACGACGATTCTCACCCAACAAAAAGGCAGCGATTAAAAAGGAAATCACAAAACTGATGGTAGCCGGATTCATCAGAGAAATCCTTCATCCAGACTGGCTAGCAAACCCAGTACTTGTGCAGAAAAAGAACACAAATGAGTGGCATATGTGCATCAACTACACAGATCTCAACAAGCATTGCCCCAAAGATCCGTTCGGGCTACCACGCATTGACCAGATAGTTGACTCAACAGCAGGGTCTGCACTATTATCCTTTCTCGATTGCTATTCAGGGTATCACCAGATCGCATTAAAAGAATAAGACCAGAGCAAGACATCTTTTATTACTCTGTTCGGTGCTTACTGTTACAAGACCATGTCGTTTGGACTAAAGAACGCCGGTGCCACATACCAAAGAGCTATCCAAACTTGCCTTGGGGATCAAATCAGTGAAAATGTGGAGGCATACATGGATGATGTAGTGGTGAAAACAAAGAACCCAGACACTATGATTGAAGATTTGGAGCAAACATTCGAAAACTTGAAGAGATGGAGATGGAAGTTGAACCCAAATAAATGTGTATTCGGAGTTCCTTTAGGACAACTACTCGGATTTTTGGTCAGTCAGCGCAGGATTGAAGCCAGCACCAAGCAAATTCGAGCTATAACAGAAATGGGTCCACCTAGAAGTATCAAAGATGTGCAGAAACTAACAGGATGCATGGCGGCCCTCAACCGTTTCATATCAAGACTCGGTGAAAAGGGGTTACCTTTCTTTAAACTACTAAAGAAGATAGATAAGTTTGAATGGACAAAGGAGGCTGACGAAGCCTTCAAGAAACTTAAGGCATACCTCACATCCTCACCAATTCTCACACCCCCAAGGAAAGACGAAGACATGATGTTATACATTGCGGCGACTACTACTGTGGTCAGCACGGCAGTAGTCGTAGAAAGAGAAGAAGAAGAACACGTGTATAAAGTGCAACGACCCGTATACTACATCAGCGAAGTATTATCTGAATCAAAAATACGGTACCCGCATGTACAAAAACTACTCTACGCCCTATTGATCACTTCACGCAAGCTTCGTCACTATTTTGAAAGCCACCAGATCATAGTAGTGACAGACTTCCTGCTCGAAGACATCTTACACAACAGAGATGCAACGAGATGCATATCAAAGTGGGCAGTCGAACTCGGAGCTCTTAACATCAATTTCACCCCGCGGAAGGCAATCAAATCTCAAGCCCTTGCCGATTTTGTGGCCGAGTGGACAGAGATTCAACAACCTTTATCAGATACAATCCTTGACCACTGGAAGATGTACTTTGATGGGTCACTCAAACTAGGCGGAGCCGGTGCAGGCGTCCTCCTCATTTCTCTAGAAGGAAAACAACTCAAGTACGTCCTTCAGATATTATGGCAAGCTACAAATAACGAAGCAGAATATGAAGCCCTCATCCACGGGCTACGAGTGGCAATTACCCTTGGAATAAAAAGATTACTCGTATACGGCGATTCAGCAGTAGTCATCAACCAAGTCAATAAAGATTGGGATTGCACCAAAGAAAACATGGGTGCTTACTGCGCTGAAATACGGAAACTTGAAAAACATTTCTAAGGATTAGAAATTTTACACGTCCTACGCGATTCCAACATTGCAGCAGATGTCCTTGCCAAGCTCGGATCAGACAGAGCGAAGGTCCCACCCGGCGTATTCATAGAAGAGCTATCAGTTCCCTCTATCAAACAACCCGGTGAAACAACACATGAAATTCAGGCTAAAAGCGTTCAGATCTTGGTAATCAACACTTCATGGAGCCAAGTTTTCATCGACTATATCAAAGAAAATAAATTGCCAGCAGATAAAACAGAAGCCACCCAAGTTGTTCGCAGAAGCAAAAACTACGTTCTAGTAGGAGATAGACTTTACAGAAGATCAGCATCATTAGGAGTACTCTTAAAATGTGTCTCATTTGAAGAAGGCAAAGAGATCCTAGACAAAATACACTCAGGTTGCTGTGGAAATCATGCCGCCTCAAGGACACTGGTTGGCAAGGCATTTCGCACCGGATTCTACTGGCCAACTGCTTTGAAAGACACAGAAGAACTTGTCAGAAAATGCAAAGGTTGCCAAATGTTTACAAGACAAGCCCATGTACCAGCTCACAATCTTATCTGCATCCCACCCGCTTGGCCTTTTTCCTGCTGGGGGCTGGATCAAGTAGGACCCCTGAAGAAAGCAAAAGGTGGCTTCGAGTACATCTTTGTAGCAATCGACAAGTTCACCAAGTGGATTGAATACAAACCACTCACGAAATACAGCGCAACCAAAGTTCATCCAAGACATTACGCACCGCTTCAGCATGCCCAATCAAATCATCACAGATCTAGGCTCCCCCTTCACAGCTACAGAATTCAAGAGCTGGGCACAAGACTGTGGTTTCAGTATAGACTATGCGTCTATTGCATATCCAGAAGCCAACGGACAAGTAGAAAGGGCTAATGGACTTATACTAGCCGGATTAAAACCAAGGTTATACGAAGAACTAGTGGACTATGGGTCCAAATGGATTGAAGAATTACCAAAAGTAGTATGGGGGCTACGAACTCAAATAAGCAGAGCAACAGGCTACTTACCCTTCTTCCTAGTTTACAGGTCAGAGGCCGTACTGCCTACCGACTTGATCTGGACATCACCAAAGATAGAACAATACGATGAAGGAGAAGCAGAACACACAAGAAGATTAGAACTCGACAGCTCAGAAGAAGTCAGAGTAAATGCTACCCTCCAATCAGCCAGATACCTACAAGGTTTAAGATGACACTACAACAAGAGTACCCATCCTCGATCACTACAAGTCGGAGACTTAGTGCTAAGAAGGATACAAAAGACTGACGGACGACATAAGCTACTCAGTCCATGGGAAGGTCCGTTCATTGTCACAAAAGTCACCGGACTAGGCACATACATGTTAATAACCGAAGATGGAAAAGAAGTCAGCAATACATGGCACATCAGCCAGCTAAGAAGATTCTACGCGTAAAAACAACTCAAGAGAAAACAGATATGCAAGCCACAAGGGACCAACGTCCACAATCGACGAAGGACAATATTCTTCGACAACATATGTATTAGTTTTCAATAAAGATGATATTCATCCACAGCATGTCTTGTCATGACTTCCAACGAGTTGTTTTCATGAAACAAAAAGAAAAATGGCTGAAAACATGCCTGAGCATCCCAGCCGAGAGCAAAATAGCTGAAAACACGCTTGAGCCTGCTGATGAGGGTAGCTAAAAGCTAACACCCGAAACAAAAAGCAAAATGGCTGAAAACATGCCTGAGCATCCCGACCGAGAGCAAAATAGCTGAAAACATGCTTGAGCCCGCCGATGAGGGTAGCTAAAAGCTAACACCCGAAACAAAAAGCAAAATGGCTGAAAACATGCCTGAGCATCCCAGCCGAGAGCAAAATAGCTGAAAACACGCTTGAGCCCGCCGATGAGGGTAGCTAAAAGCTAACACCCGAAACAAAAAGCAAAATGGCTAAAAACATGCCTGAGCATCCCGGCCGAGAGCAAAATAGCTGAAAAGACGCTTGAGCCCGCCGATGAGGGTAGCTAAAAGCTAACACCCGAAACAAAAAGCAAAATGGCTGAAAACATGCCTGAGCATCCCGGCCGAGAGCAAAATAGCTGAAAACACGCTTAAGCCCGCCGATGAGGGTAGCCAAAAGCTAACACCCGAAACAAAAAGCAAAATGGCTGAAAACATGCCTGAGCACCCCGGCCAAGAGCAAAATAGCTGAAAAGACGCTTGAGCACACCGATGAGGGTAGCTAAAAGCTAACACCTAAAACTAGTCGACCGAAATTGAACTTCAAAAGACCCTCCAGCTCTTCGTTCCGAAAAGCAAGAGGCTCGGGGGCTACATCTAGATAGGAATACTTTTTCCTCAGAAAAGCACAAGCGCCACCCAAAAAAGCATTCAGATGCCGAAGTTCGTCAAGGCAACATTCTATGCCGAGTCGTTTTTACATAGCGCGGACGAAAGGTTGTCAATACAAAGATTTACATCTAACAAGTCATAGCGTGGACAAAGCACTCGATAGATCACAAAAGAAGAAGAAAAGAAAAGTACTCAACAAATCGAGGGGTCTCGTCAGGATAACGCACAGAGTTGTTTTGCGGAGCAGAGACGAAAATGGGACAAACTACTCAGCAAGTCAAGTAACTTCGACCACACCCAGGCAAAGAATACATCAACGAAAATAAAGAATCTTCATTTAAAGAGGAGTGTAATATTACAAGGGGCTGGTCAATCGGATCAGGCATTGTCATCATAAAGGGAAATGTCAATATTTAGACTGTCTACAACCCTACTGGCTAAACCTTCGACCTCAGGCTCCATCCTCTGAACGACGTCAAGGTATTCTTGGCTTTCAGCTTCCTCTGCTATCTTGGGCAGAGGCGCCTCTGGAGCAAGGACCCAGACCTGGGCCAGCACATTCTTGGTACATACTTGAGCACACTTCTTCGCGAACTCTTGGAAACAAGTCGGAATCCGGGGAATGAACTGCGCCCAAGATTGCCCATCATCCGCTGGAGTCCGGAGAACATCGGCTACTAAACGAAAAGATTTCCACAAAACATTCCAATTTTCAGTAGCCGTCGCCAGCTTCCCGGACAAGCCTTCAATTGTTTTTTGGGCCTGCACAAGATCTCTGTCAGCTCCGCGCCTAATCAGCTTAGCAAGGGCGAGTTCTTCCTCAGCATGAGTAATTACCTCCTCAGCCTTATTATGACTAGAGCGGACAAGAGCCTTCATTTCATCGATACTCTCTGAGAGCTTCTGCTTCTCAACTCGGAGAACTAGACAAAACACCCAAGAACAAGTCAGCAAAAAAAGAAGTCAAAATACAAGAAGAAACAGGCAGAACCCGTGGCACCTTTGCATTCATTCTTTGCAGACTCCACCGCGGCATCTCTCTGCTTCTCCGTCTCCACTACCCGGGCACGAAGGGTCTTCTCATCCTTTTGGTGCATTTGACGCTCTGTCTCCAACTCAGCCCGGAGAAGGTCGAGATCGGCTTTCAGAGCGTCCACCTTAGAAGACAACTTTCTCTCATTTTCAGATGAGAAAAAGAAGCCATAATGATCACGAGAAAAAGACTGAGCAAAAAGAGGCAAAGAGAAACAAGGCGTAAGGACAGAAGAAAAACAAGCACGCAAAAAAGGAGTGATAGTAAAACCTACCTGGAGCTTTTCACCAAAAGAAGTCGCGAGGGTCGACAAGCTCCCCCAAGCTGTGGTCAGCTCCGACAACCGATGGGTGGCATCGAACTGTTGCACCACGTCATCAGAAAAAGAGGGACCGTCGGAAGCAAGAGAAGGGGAAGGAGAGGCCGGCTGGGGCAAAGAAGGAGCGACCAAAGCAACCTCTAGGGAAGCCGGAGCCAAACCCTCAGAAGGACCCGGCACGACGGCCATAGTCACCTCCGGAGCGGCCAAGTCCGCAACTTCGCTAGGTAGCTCCGAAGCCCCCGCAGCAACTTCATCAACAGAATGTTGTGACTCCTGAGGCTCGGAACTCATTGGCATGGCAGGAGGCAGAGAAGAAGTCGATGAAGAAATGAGAGAAGATGAAACACTGAAAAGTGATAAAAGGAAGCACCGATAAGAACCAGAAGAAGGAAGATAGAAGCCAAAAAGATAAAAGCCAGAATTTACTCACCTGACCACTTTCTTCTTCACGAAGCCAAAAGAAGGCCTCGCAGGGGGAACCACGACGGTGAAAACGTCCCCGCCACCCGGCGACGGGAGCGGGATAGCCGACAACGGAGCCACGGAAGAAGCCGGGGCTGGAGCCGTGGAAGAACTCCGCACTGGAGGAGCGGTAGAGCTCGGGACCGAGGCTACCAAAGAACTCGACACCAGAGCTTCAGAAGAAGTCGGCGCGGGAGCCTCGGAAGAACTCACACCCGACCTCCGATTACTTCAAAAAGTTCAAGACTAAAAGTCAAGACAAAGAAGAGAAATTCAATGCAATAGGAATATGAAAAACAACTCATCGCCGCATGATGAGGGGTACTTCATCATCCTCTTCTCCCTCAGCCAAGGAAACCAGAGCACCTGCTGAAAAAAGGATAAAAAGTACTCGGTTCAAGAGGGAAATAGGAAAACAAAGGAACAAAGAGTATTAAATGTGCTCACCTAAGAGCATGCTAGCAACAACTGGAGTACCTGAGGGAGTACTTGGTTTGTGAGGCTTCTTGGAGACAGGCAGGCCAGATGAAGACCCATCCGTTCGCCCCCTCTTCGGGACACTGCGAGGACCGCGAGGGACTAGACGAGGAACATATTCTTCATATACATCAACAAATCCGGAAGACACCCCGGGAAGGGCGGTAGAGGTTTGGGACTTACTAGTTGTAGAAGTTCTAGCAAGTTTATCCCCGGTCTCCACCACAGCGGGGAGAACATCAAGAGGGATCGGGTCAACAAAGTTCCACCCAAGCTCCTGCAAAAAAGGATAAAACACCGAGACAAAGAAAAGCTAAGCAAAAACGGATGCAGCAAGAGTACATAAAGTACTCAAACAAAAAGATAGACAACTCACAGCTGGGGGCGGGTTGTTGGCTGAGAACTCGGAGACAGCAGGAGGAATGACGCTCACTCCTTTCAGCATCTTCTGGAGACGCTCGAGTACCTCCTCACCGGTTAGCTCAAGAGCTGGGACCATGCGTGAAGGATCCTCGGCCGTAGAATACTCAAAGCCAAGATACTCCCACTCTTTCAAAGGCTGAACCCGGCGACAAAGAAAGCTCGAAACAATATCGAAGCCGGTCAAACCCTGCTGTTTCAATATGCTAATCCTATCAAGGAGTGGCTGGATCACTTGAATCTCAGCAGGTGACTCAAGCTTCTTGTCCCATCGGTCATTCACCACAGGACCAGATCCAGAGTGGACGACGAGGGAAGGGATCAAATTGGCAGCGTAAAACCACTCGGCACGCCAATCTTTTACAGAATCGACCAGGTCATAGTCAAAAAACTTAATCTTGAGACCCTGGCGAAACTGAATCCCGCAACCGCCAAGAACGCTGGTTTCTTCACGGCGGGGTTGAGGTTTCAGACGAAAGAAAAAGCAAAAAAGAGATAGAGGAGGAGGGATTCCAAGGAAAGCTTCACAAAGATGAACGAAAACAGAAAGATGGAGAATGGCATTGGGGGTTAGATGGTTCAGACTAACCCTAAAATAACCAAGAAACTGATGAAGGAAGGCGGAAGCAGGAAGGCAAAGTCCAGCGCGGACAAAGGAAACGAAGAGGACAATCTCACCAGGACCCAGAGCTGGAACGCGATGCTCGCCCAGAACTCTCCATTCAGCGATGACTTTGCTTTGGATCAAGCCGTCGCTAACGAGCTCACGCAGCTGGTCTTCGCTTGTTGTTGGAGCCGGCCAGACCTTCTGAGCAGCCCTCATGGCCACAAACTCCTGGTTTTCGATCAAAGAAAGGGATGACTCCTCGTCCACGAAGGTCGCCTGGGACTTGCTTGCGGTTTTCTTCTTTCCCATGAACTGGCGGAAGCAAAAAAGGCACTAAGGAAGATGAAGCTAGGATGATGGTGCTCGGGTGACGGCGACGATGATGGCGGTGGATTTCTGAAAGCTAGGGTTTAAAGGCAAGAGCTGGGCAGCAAGGGAAAGGAAGATAAAAGGTCTTTAAATAGATTTTTCAGTGATACAAACGGCCCACAAGGCCCGTTAAAACACAGTGTGAGAACGCAACGGTCTATTTACCGACGCAGCTAAAACGACGGAGGGCACAAATCCGCACAACGGTACAAACCAACGGGCAGATTTCAGACTTATCCGTCCAACACCACGGCAGGGCTATTAGATCGCTACAAGAACAACTCGTCGAACCAAGAAGAAAGAAAGGGCTACCTCACAAGGAACAAAGGAACCCAGTTATTTAAGAAAGAACTCGGTAATCTTATGAATGAATAGGGATCACAGCAGAAAAGTAAAAGACAACTCAGAAGACAAGATTTATTCCATTACAAGTGGCTTCAAAAATAGAAGATTACAAATCTTACAAGACCCAACGAACTCAGTACCACGAAAAGCAAAGTAGCAAAGAGGAACACGGACACGGCTAGGCTCTGGAACAACTACGTGTCCCAAATTACTACTCGGAAGGACAAACCGCCATCAGCTACACTATTTTCTTCAAAGGACGGACGCAGTGCATCCAAGGCGGAAATCGGCAGCACGGCAGGGCAACATGGAGCAGAGAAGGGCGGCGGGCATCTATCTACCCAAGAACAGGCGACGAGGATCAACCCAGAACTGCCAGATGAAGGAACGAAGCCCACATCACAAGACTTCCTCCAACTACCGCCACGTACATCCTGGCACAATGCTGTTGCGGGATTAGCCTACCTCTAATCCCTATCACAAGACTTCCTCCAGCTACGACAAGACACACAGAAACTACAAAATATGCCCGAGGGCTGCTCTACTTCACAAACTACCATGTTCATGACCACGAAGGTTTCAACAGAACGTCCAATGGATGAAAACAAGCACTCTGGGACAGTATTTATAGACCAAAGGAGCGGCGCACATGGACTAGGAGTATCAACGAAATAAGCCTAACAAAGGACACAGTGAAAAGACAGGACTCAATAATGGATGACTCAGGTGAGAGGAAACAGTACACGAAGACAGGCATATTGAGAAGAATATACCAGCATAGTACAACCCATGAACAAAAGGCATTTACACTCAACCACCACCATACAACTACATCTGACAACAGCAGACTATCAAAGAATATGCCAAGACCTCGCATCCGAGTTCTTCCTGAACAAAACAACACGGATATACGCTCGGGGGCTCGGCCAGCATCATAGCTTAATCAACACTAAGCTAGGGAGCTCGGCCTTCATTTCAACTACTCCCGGAGGCTCGGAACCAAAGACAAAGGACCAAGAATACAAGAAACTCAAGACTACAACGACGACGACACATCAAGACTCTTCATCCGACTTCTTTTCTAAAGAGAAGAACTCGGAGAAAGCACGGGGCTGCGGGATACATAGCCCTAGAATTTTTTGAAGACAAGAATCTGGACCCTCCAACTTTTGCAAGCAAAAGCAAGAGGCTCGGGGGCTACACTCAGTGAGTGCAATTTTTACGAAAAATTGCACCCACCCAAAAAGAACCCGGACATAAGCTCGGATGCTACATGCCGCGAAACTACTCGGATGATGGTTTAATCCAAGACTAAAGGGCCGCTTCGGAAAGATGCCGCAAAACTACTCGGATGATGACATAATCCAAGTCTCGGGGACCACTTCAGAACACAAATTTTCAAACAACATAAAGATTCAAGACCCTCCAACTTTTTGTTCCAAATAGCAAGAGGCTCGGGGGCTACACTCAGTGAGTGCACTTTTTCTTCGAAAAAGCACACGTCACCAAAAGACTTCCTCAACGCAGACCACTTCAAGACATTACGACAAAAAGAACCCGGAACGAGCCATATTCGAGTTTTTTTTATAAAACTTCAACGAACAAACAGAGCAACTTCAAGACAAGATCCTCCAGCTACTTGTTCCAAATAGCAAGAGGCTCAGGGGCTACAACCAGATGGACATACTTTTTCTTCAAAAAAGCACTCACCACTCGAAGGTCCCAAGAAGCGCTACAAGGTTTCACTCCAGAACGCACTCGGACGACGTTTGTTACTACTCATCAAGACCTAAAAAAGCAAAACGAGACTTTCAGAGCTCAACCATGAAGTGCTCGGGGGCTTGTCGATACGGGACCCATAGGATACCCCACAAAGGAAAGAGAAGATCTAGTCTAACTAGGATTCTTCCCTTGTAATCCTAGTAGTAGTACTATTCAGTAATCCTACTAGTAACTCTCATTATAAACCGACTAGGACTCTGACCTCCTGACTATATAAAGGAGGGCAGGGCTCCTGGATGGGAGGACGACAATTGTACAACACAACATATCACAATCAATCCAACGCAAAGGCTAACGCCGACTGGACGTAAGGTTATTACTCGATCTACGATCGAGGGCCTGAACCAGGATAAATCGACTGTCTCTTGCGTTAACCATCGAGTTCAGCATACGCCGAAGCCCGAACATACTGCCCCGGGTACCCCCGTGGCAGGCTATCGGTGGTAAAACATCGACACCATGATGCCAAGGATGGTATAATGGTGCACTCCGATTGGTATCACGCTTCAAAGGTCCATCTTTTATAAATTAGCATCATTTGGTAGACATTGTCTCCTATATTTCCTATCTAAGCATATGTGCAAGCCACAATCCAAACTCATAGCACATATGTAGCGGGATCAATTGCTACCATATGGAGTTCATGAAACTTGTCCATATCCTTTTACACATGGTAAATATGGTTGGGCAAGCAACATGGATTCAATTAAATTTCAATTCATATCTTTGTGAAAGGGTTGTCATCAATTACCAAAAAGGGGGAGATTGAAAGCTCTAGTTTGGTTTTGGTGAATTGATGAAACCCTAAGTGCTAACCTAGTTTATCAAGTGATCATGAGATAGGTAGCATATTCCAAGTGGTGAAGCAAATGAAGATCATGACATGAAGATGGCGATGCCATGGTGATGATCAAGTGCTTGGAATTGAAAAGAAGAAAGAGAAAAACAAAAGGCTCAAGGCAAAGGTATAAGTTGTAGGAGCTATTTTGTTTTGGTGATCAAGACACTTAGAGAGTGTGATCACATTTAGGTTTGATAGTCGTACTATTAAGAGGAGTGAAACTCGTATTGGAATGCGGTTATCAAAGTGCCACTAGATGCTCTAACTCATTGCATATGCATTTAGGATCTAGTGGAGTGCTATCACCCTTGAAAATATTTGTGAAAATATGCTAACACATGTGCACAAGGTGATACACTTGGTGGTTAGCACATTTGAGGAAGGGTGAAGAAGATAGAAGTGAAAAGGAGTTAGTCACGCTGGTCACGAGGCGACCAGATGCTAGTCTTGGAAGGACCGGCGCGTCCGGTCAAACGTGATAGCGTAGATGCTAGCTTCGGTCAAATTGATCGGACGCTGGGTCTCGGACTGACCGGATGCTGAAAGGCTGCATCCGGTCCCAGCTAACATGGCAGCACAGTGGTTAGGGTAACTGACCGGCCGCTAGTAGGGTCCGGTCAAGCATGATCGGACGTGTCCGATCGAAGAAATTCATTTCTAGAACCTTATTGGAAACGACTGGAGGCTGAGCGTTTGGTTAGTTTGTGCGCTGTGTCCGGTTAGCAGATGACCGTTGAAATCTAACGAACAGTATTTGAAGCAGGGGACACGTGGCGTGTATCATGTGACCGGACGCTGAGGGCCAGCGTCCGGTTGATCGGACCAGAGCGTCCGGTCACCCCGCGTTGTGCCCAATGAAGGGGTACAACGGCTCTATTTCATGGGGGCTTCTATTTAAGCCCTATGACTGGCTCAAGCTCACTCTCTTGGCCATTTGTATTGACATAGCAACCTTGTGAGCTTAGCCAAAGCCCTCCCACTCATCTCCATCATTGATTCATCATCTTTGTGAGATTGGGAGAGAATCCAAGTGCATTGCTTGAGTGTTTGCATCTAGAGGCACTTGGTATTCATGTTTTGCTGTAGGATTCGCTTGTTACTCTTGGTGGTTGCCGCCACCTAGATGGCTTGGAGCAGCAAGGATCGTCGAGCGGAGGGTGGTGATTGTCTCTGGCTCCGATCGTGGTGATTGTGAGGGGTTCTTGACCTTTCCCCAGCGGAGAGCCAAAAGGTACTTTAGTGAATTGCTCGTAGCTTGTGTGATCCTCATCTTGTGTTGGTTGTGTGGCACCCTATTGAGGGTTTGGCGTGTGATGCCAATTAGTGCGTGAACCTCCAAGTGAGTGAATCGTCACAACGAGGAGTAGCTTGCCGGCAAGCAAGTGAACCTCGATAAAAAATTATTGTGTTCATCCTTTGATTCCGAGGTGATTGGTCTTCATTGGTATTCACTCTTATTATTGATTGGTTCCTTCATCTACATGACGGTATAACTTTCTTGATCACTCTCTTTACATTACCACAAACTAGGTGTCAAGCTCTTTAGTGTAGCTAGTTGTGAGAGCTTGCTTGCTTGGTTGGCGTGGCTTTTTAGTTAGTCTTTGAGAGCACACTAACATAGGATAGTGTCATAGCTATTGTGTGAATAGATACTATCTAAACTAGAAGTGTGGTAGGTGGCTTGCATTTTGAGTAGGCTAGCGCAACTCTTGCTTTGCCTCATAATTGTCTAACCATTTTGTTAAGTGTTGTTGTAGAAATTTTTATTAGGGTATTCACCCCCCTTAGCCATTAGGACCTTTCACCTCCTTTGTCATAGCTCCTCGCCATGCTCCTGTGCACAAGTGAGGGCCTCCGCACGAGGGTCCGGAGGGGTGTGGGTCTATAGAGACTCCGCTACCACCGACGGCTGTCCTAGAGCGTCCGCCATAGCGCACTCATGGGACAGAGGGTGACTAGGTGCCACGATGTTGCCGATGCTAGAGCCGTCGCCATCAACCTCATCATCCATGAGGTTATGGAAAGAGGCGGGAGTGTAGCCCGCCATCCCCACAAATTCGGATGTGAGAGGGGGCAGCGTCAGCATCTTTCGGAGCCCCCGTGCATACGCGTCCATGGAGGACGTGAGGCCATAGGGGAACCAGTTGCATGGCGGTTGCGGCGGGGACAACGGGGCCCCTCTGAAGAATCGGTAGAAGATAGTAAATAGCGAGTAAAGAATAATATGTATGTTACTCATAGTGGGGTTTGAGCCCAGCGTAGGCTTAGAGTGAAGCACAGGCGCCTCGTTGTTGAGGTCACTGGGTGTCCCAGAGCTGACGGAGGGCGCTCCTCCTCCGACCAGCGCCGGGACAAGTGCCTCCTCACATAGGCGAAGCAAGCCAAGCTAGTCAGTGACAAAGTCTAGGCTTCCGAAGAGGAAGGTCTGGGATGGCTCAAAGATAGGAGGAACCCATATCCCAACAGGTGGGAGCGCAGGAAACTCCAGTGAGCCAAAGCGAGTCGTATCGCTTGAGCCTGCCATGCCGAAGATGGTGAAAAGGTGGGCCACCCGATGACCAAAAGCGTGAACGTACGATGTCCTCCCCATGGGCGACACCAACTGTCGGTGTGAAAAGTGACCAACTAGTAAATATTTGTCGTTTTGCTGTATGTTGAGATCGGATGTGGCCTAGCACTCAATGACATTGGATTTATACCGGTTCAGGCAATGTGCCCTACGTCCAGTTTGAGTCGATCGGTGACTTTATTCCAAAGCCTAGGTGCTCGAAGTTTGCTATGGGGTTACAAACGAGTGGAAGTAAGATGGGGGTGCTAGAGGTTCGGTCGGACTCTAGTCCGAAGGGCCAAGAGTGACGGGAGCTCCTACGTGCGCTAAGTATTCGAACGTGTGCTCTGTGTAGCTTTAGAATGTCTAAAGCTAGCAGAGAGTGAACTGGAATGATCTGTCTGTTGTTCGTTGTTCGATCGTCTATTTTCTTTGGGAGAGGGCGCATCCCCTTTTATAGATGAAGGGGACGGCCTTACAAGTGAGAGAGAGTGTGTGTGCTACCTAGTCTTGTTGCACACGCCGTCAGGTACAAGACGGTTTATCGTCACCCACAATACTGTTGATGCCCAGATGCATGTGGTTGGTTCCATCGTGTTCTTCTGGTATGGCAAATGTCGGCACCTACCATACTGTAGGACAAATGTCGACGCCCACAACACTATTCGTTTGTTCTGACATGTCTGGAAGGTTATAAAGTACCCTTTTGACATGACCTGACAGTACTATCCTGCAGGTGTGTAGGGTACGGTCCTTGGTATTGCGGTTTAACTTGAGCGTCGTGTCTTACTTGCTCTGCCTGATTTCTTGGGTTCTCACCGAGCGGGCGTCCCCGTTCGGCCGTTCCCAGTCGGCTCCGACCACGCCGGTCAAAGAAGAGCTGTAAACAGAGGTTCGGTGTATTCCCGGTCGGAGACGCGGGTCGGAGTCGGAAGTGAGCGTCGCCCTCCTTGGCCAGGCCTTCCGGTTGGAGAGGCGGGTCGGAGTCGGAGGCCTTCCGGTCGGAGACTGGATCACTCTTCCGGCCTGTCGTTAGGTATCTGGGCCGGCCCAGGAGTTGCGCGTCATCCGCAACGTCGTTTGCTGGGCCAAGCTTTTTGCTGGAAAGCAGGCCCATTAGGGACCCCCGGGTTTATGAACCCGCACCTCCTATCTTTTACCAAATTGTAATAGGTGGTTAGATTGACTTAAGTTACAGAGATATGATGCCAAAAATTTAGAGATCTGAAACCAATGGTAACAGGAAAATGCTCAAAGGAAATTTGACTCACCTACTCCGGTTCTCTCAGCTAAGTTCTTTCTTCTTTTTCTTTAAACAATTCTGTACCAAAAAAATGGAATCCGTTAATCATTGTGTTTCCATATTAGCAATTGGAAGAATGGTTTTGAATTTGATTGGGTTGTACAAAGAAAAGAAAAAGAAGCATGCATGAACCCAAGCATGAGATGGTTTCCATGTTGGAAAAAAAAACAAAAAAAACAAATAAAGTTCAGATTCAGATATTTATCCACTCATGACTACTGTACAGCTCCAGTCAGCCTCTGATTGGCCTGGAACACAAAAATCTTTATTTCTTGGCAGGTTGATAATTCAAGTAGCAATAGAATTTTGGACAAAGACACAATAAAGCACACCATTCAAACTAAGCTACTGAAGAGGCTAACCCACAGTCCAACTTCTGAAACCAGTTTTCCAATAATACTAACTCCAATTCTATTGATTCTTCATCATAAAATCATTACGTCAAACCCTATCTATCCATACTAGTTCTATATATAATGTTTCGAGCTCATTTGAATTGAGGTGTTATGGTGGGGAAGACTTATGCAAGGCGCAACAACAGAAGGGCCTGAACCGGACCAGGGAGAGGTGGAACGTGGTCACCATCGGTGCGCAGACCTGCAGCTTTAGGACAGCCATGGTGCACACGTGGTTGTGGCGAACGGGGACCAAGTCACGTGCCGTGGTCTCGCCCGCGACGCCAAGCTCAAGATCGGCGAAGAAGTCTTCCCAGTGGACTGCTTCTCCATCCCACTAGAGTGCTATGACATGGTCCTAGGGATCACCTGGCTAAGGACCCTAGGGCCGATCCTGTGGGACTTTGAGGGTCTTTGCATGGCATTCGTCCTCCGTAGCCACCGCGTCCTGTGGACGGGCATTGGCTCACCAAGAGCGGGCCGCGCCGAGCAGCTACTCTCCGGCCACATCTTCACCGACAAGGGGGCGGAGCCAGTCCTCCTGGACCATCTCCTCGACACCTACGCCAACGTGTTCATGGAGCCCACAGGGCTCCCACCCACGCGCCCCTATGATCATCGGATACACTTGAAGCCCGGCACCGAACCCGTCGCCGTCTGCCCCTACAGATATCCCTACCTCCAGAAGGATGAGTTGGAGAGGCAGTGTGCGGCAATGCTCTAGCAGGGGGTCATGCGGGATAGCACTTCCCCCTTCTCTGCACTGGTACTGCTTGTCAAGAAGCAGGACGGGACTTGGCGCTTTTGTGTCGACTACAGGTCACTCAACGCCATGATGGTGAAAGACAAGTTCCCGATCTCGGTCATCGAAGAGCTTCTGGATGAGCTCCATGGTGCCAAATTCTTCACCAAGTTGGACCTCCGTTTAGGTTATCACTAGGTCCGCGTCGACCCCGCTGATGTGGAAAAGACGACATTCCGAACACACCACGGCCACTTCGAGTTCTTGGTCATGCCTTTTGGCTTGTCCAACATGCCTTCGACGTTCCAGGCGCTCATGGACCTCATCCTCAAGCTGTTCCTACGATGTAGCGTCCTCATCTTTTTCGACGACATCCTCGTCTATAGTTCCACGTGGACCGAGCACCTGTAGCATCTTCGCGCCGTCCTGGACGTCCTCCGCGAGCACCGGCTGCATCTCAAGCGGTCCAAATGCTCTTTCGCTACCTCGTCGGTCCACTACCTTGGCCATGTCATCACGACTGAGGGGGTGGCCATGGACATGACCAAGGTGGCGGCTGTACAGTCGTGGCCGCAGCCGCGTTCGGCGTGCGGCCTTCATGGTTTCCTCGGGCTAGCCGACTACTACCGCCGGTTCATCAAAGACTACGGCACCATCGCCGCCCCATTAACGCAGCTCTTGCAGAAAGAGGGGTTTCAGTGGTTAGACACCGCTGACACGACATTTACGGCCCTCAAGGCCGCGCTGTGTGCGGCGCCAGTGCTCCATCTCCCGGACTTCAATGCCACGTTCGTCGTCGACTACGACGCGTCCGGCTCTGGCTTCGGAGCCGTCCTTCATCAAGACGGGAATCCCATCGCATTCTTCAGTCGGCCCTTTGCGGCTCAGCACCTCAAAGCAGCTGCGTACGAGCGCGAGCTCATCGGTCTCGTCCAAGCGGTCCGCCATTGGCGCCCTTATCTTTGGGGGCGTGCTTTCGTCGTCCGGACTGATCACTACGCCCTCAAGTTCATGCTCGACCAGTGGCTTTCGACAATTCCACAACATCACTGGGTGAGCAAATTGTTCGGGTATGATTTCAGGATTGAGTACCGCCCCGGCAAGGCGAACGTGGTGGCCGATGCGCTGTCCCACCGCAACGGCGACACCCTACTCTTGGCGGGTCTCTGTGACACTGATGCGGCGTCCCTCACGGTGCTCTCGACTCAGATGTTCTAGCTCTTCGATGACCTCCGCCAGGAGCTGGACACCGACGCCACGTTGCGTGCACACCGCGACGCCGTGGCCGCCGGTGCGCACAGGGCCTCCTGGACCGTCCACAAGGGGCTCATACTCCATGACGGATGTGTCTTCGTGCCTACATCGTCCCCGCTCCTGGACGACATCCTCCAGCTCGCCCACACAGGAGCCCACTAGGGCATCCAAAAGACTCTACGGTGGCTCCGTACCGAGTTCTACGTCGAGCATGATCTGCGCGTCGTCGGCGACTTCGTGTGTTCCTGCTCCACGTGCCAGCGGAACAAAACAGAGATGTTGCACCCCGCGGGACTGCTGCAACCCTTACCGGTGCCCTCGTGAGTCTGGGCAGATATCTCCCTCGACTTCATTGAGGCGCTTCCCAAGGTCCACGGTAAAAGTGTTCTCCTAACCGTGGTTGACAGGTTTTCAAAGTATGCGCACTTCATTCCCTTGGGCCACCCCTACACGGCGTCATCAGTGGCGCGAGCTTTCTTCCAGGACATCGTGCGCCTCCATGGATTTCCCGAGTCCATCGTCAGCGATCGTGACCCGGTGTTCATGGGGCATGTGTGGCACGATCTTTTTCGCCACGCCGGCATCCAGCTTTGGATGAGCACTGCGTTCCACCCACAGAAGGATGGGCAGTCCGAAGCGGTGAACAAGGCCATAACCATGTACTTGAGATGTCTCACTGGTGACCACCCTCGCGACTGGCTGGACTGGCTGCTGTGGGCAGAATTCTGTTACAACACCGCATATCACACGACGCTTCAGACTACTCCGTTTCAGGTGGTCTACAGCCGTCCTCCGCCCGACCTGCTACCGTATGTTCCAGGGGAGGCGCGCACGGAGGCCGTCGACACCATGTTGTTCAACCGGGATGAGTTCTTGGACGAGGTACGCGCTCGCCTCCTCCAGGCATAGGAGTACGCTCGACGCTTCTACGACGCCAAGCACCGTGCCCTGGAGTTTGCTGTCGGGGACTGGGTACTGCTCCGCATGCTTCATCGACACACGCAGTCCCTAGCCCCTGGCGGTCGCGGCAAGTTGGGGCCCAAGTATGCTGGCCCTTTCCAGGTGATTGCGTGGGTGGGCGAGGTGGCCTACCGGCTTCGTCTTTCGGAGGGCGCCCGGATTCACGACGTCTTCCATGTCGGGGTGTTAAAGCCATTCCGTGGTACACCGCCGACGTTAGAGCCTATGCTTCCTCCACTTCGCCACGACCGGCCTCTCCAGCGACCGGAACGCATATTGCGCTCTAACTTCGTCGTGGCGTCTGGCACGTCCTCGTCGAGTGGTCTGGCATGCCTGCGTCCGAGGCAACGTGGGAGCCGGTTCCTGCATTCCGGGAAGCCCACCCTTCCTTCCAGCTCGCGGACGAGCTGTTTTCCGAGGGAGGGAGAGATGTTATGGTGGGGAAGACTTATGCAAGGCGCAACAACAGAAGGGCCTGAACCGGACCAGTGAGAGGTGGAACGTGGTCACCATCGGCTATCGTATTCAGGCTCATCTAGAGTCCTAGCAGATTTGGGTTAGAGTCTTAGAAGATTTGGTCCAGATTCATAGCAGGAGTCTGTTAGCGTCAAGAGTCGAGTTGGTTAACGTCCAGAGTCAAGTATCAGGGTCGAGTTGCAAGGACTATAAGAGTCCAACTTCATTAAGGAAACAATTAGCCTGGGATTGTGACTACAAGTCACCCTTGGGCGCCCGGCGTCTCCCTGTTCATCGTCATCTCTTGCCACCGCAATCACGGCTCCTGCCCGCCGAACCCTTGCACGCTCTCATGCTCCTCGATCTCCTCCGTACTTCCTTCGAAGTAAAGCCCATCGCCATACCATGAGGGCTGCTTTAAATTGACCAATTTCCAATATGTAATTGTTCTGGGTGTCTTTCTTACCCACAAAAAGGGTCTTGTGTCTGGCACCAGGCTGATATGTATCTATGTGAGCCTGCCTAACAGCAAAGGAAAAGGATTCAGGAGAAGGCAATAGAACGTGTGTACGTATTTGCTGAAAATTTGAATATTATACTTTCCGAACATAGCAGAGAAGTGATATTTCAGCACAAGTCCTAGAATGCAGCAAGAATATCTAAGCAATAGTGGCATGTAAGTTAACACCTTAAAACTTGTTAGTGCCTTTTCTGTAAATTTGCCAAATACTAAGACCAGTCATAATGAAGTAAACAGTGTTTACAGGTTACAATTTTCAGTACTGTGGTAGTGCTATAGAAAATTCAAATGAGTGATAACAAAACATAACTCTAACTAACTGTCTCATCATCACATATCCTGATCCCATTTGCACTGCCTATCGAAATGCCACCAAGGTGGGGAGGATGAAGAGCAGAAGGGCTAGGAACATTCAGTGCAAAGCACACAGAACTGCAGGCGCTGATCCAGTAAAGGACATGGGTGTTGGAAGCGTTGAAGAAGTTAGCCAATAAGCTTTGAAAGGGGTCGAAAAATTAGCAGGCATAATACATGTACACAAATGTAATTAGATCAGATCCTAATACAAATAACCAATTAGCTTAATTTAGGGTTGGGTTCTTGGTTTCGCACAGCAGGAAGGGGTTGGCACACCTGGTGGGCGGAGTCCCGAGGCTGAGCGGGCCCTAGGGTTCCGGCTGAGGCCCGAGGCTTCGCGTCCGGCGGCCGGCCACGGTCCATCGTCGGTGCGCTGGCTGGGGCAGGGGCAGGGCGCGCGCGGGCGTCGGCGCAATAGGGCGGGCGCGGGCAGCGGCGTTGGCGCAGGGGGAGGCCTTCGAGTGGCGAGGTGGAGGAGGACGCCCGACGGCAGCTGCGTTGCGGCGACAGACTCGAGGGTGGGTGGGGGTGTGGGCGGCGGAGGGTTTTTTTTTATTGGTACAACTTTGCCAGTTTTCAGAAAGGGGACATATCATGTGCAAACCAGGGAACCTGTGGAAACTTGGAAACTTCTAATTAGATTCACTCGATGCTGATCCAATGGATGGGGTGAGTGGTGGGACAATTTTGCGCCTAAACCCTCCCACCTGCCGGCCTTTTTTTGGAAAACCCCCTAGCGATCCGCATGCACGGATTGCTTGGGTTGAATGGTAGTTGGTTCATCAGGGGCCTTCCACTGGTTGTGCATCTCTGGTCCTTCGGTCAAGATGAAAAACATAGAAACTAAGAGAGGAGATACAGATGGAACTTTGACTTTCTTACTATAGTAATGAATACATACTGTTGGCATTTGGATTGCATCAATCTTACTGTTGAGAGATCTGACAGCTCTAACAATCTCCTGCACAAAGAGGCAATGATCAGCCAGGGTCCAAACAGTGGCTCTGCATTGTCTTTTTCAGCAACCCAAGTGACATGGTTTCAGAATGCAAAACGGGATACGAGTGCCATGGTTTCAGAATGCAAAATAGAATGCAAGATTGACCATATAATTTGAGCCATCTCCAAATTTGAGCTAGCTTGTATGTTTATGTGAAACCGAACTGACATCTATTGAGATGACAGGGAAACTTACCGACTAGCAAGTTGGTAAGATAGTTATTTGTGCGCACATGCCAACCATCAGAAGAACCCAAAAGACAAATGGAATTAATGGATTCATATCGAAATTAGAGGTGAATCATAGCATAAGAAACCCAAGGGCTACCTCGATGTCTTTTCTAAAAATTCTGATGATGTCACTCTGCTGTTGCTTTAAATCTGTTTCTATTTGTTTCGGCAAGATTGAAAGGGTTGAGGATATCTCATCCAGTTTGTTGGAGTGGGAGTTCAGAACAGTCAGCTGATCAGAGATGAAATGTGTAGCACATTGACACACTAACGCGAGCCCACTGTGGCGCCGCCGGATCGTGCCGGCGGGCACTCCGGGCGCGGCGGCTGCGGCAGTGTCGTCCACACCTCAGCTCGGCAGAGCGGGCACGTCCCGTGCTCCTTGAGCCAGCCGTCGACGCCGCACTCCGCGTAGAAGAAGTGGCCCCACGCTGAGACCACCCACACGAACTCGCCCCCCGCCTTGCTGTTGCTGCTGGCGAACTCCGACAGGCAGAGCGCGCACCACGGGGCCTCCTCCTCGTCCGCCGCAGATGCGCTCCCGCCGCTCTTCCCGGCCGCCCGCCGCGCCTGCTCGTACGTCACCAGCCACCTGCAGGCCAGAGGAGGGCAAGGGGCGGCGGCGCCCTCAGCAGGCCGGCAGCGGAGGTTTCTGGTGGCGGAGGGCAAGGGGCAGCGTGGGGCGACGGAGGATGCGAATCGCCAGGGCCGGCGGAAACGATCTGGCGGCGCGCAAAATCGCCAGGGGCGGCAGCCTCCACGGTCCCCGAATCGACAGGGAGTTTTTCGAAAAAAATCTGGGAGGTGGGAGGGCTTAAGCACCTCTCGCCCCATCCATTAGATTGGCATCCTACGTCCCTGATCATTAGTTTCTAAGTTTCTACGGGTCGCTTGGTTTGCACCTGATATGTTGCCTTTCAGAAATATCGTTACTGCTGCTTCAATTCGGCGCGTGTTGTCGCAGGACCTCTAAAGAAATTTTAAGTTGAAATCTGATCGTAAAAAGGGCACATCCACTTTAGCACGAAACAAAGCGGTGATGAAATGTTCCGAAGAAACTGCTTGGTGACATAATTCAATAATGCTATTGTACGATGGAATTTTGGCACGTTGTAAACATTATAGAGCCTATTTTTTCTTTTTTAGGAAAATAATATAGCCTATTTATTAGCATAAGTCAAATGAGGTCTATAAAATAATTTGACAATGACTACGAAACGGCCTATATAAATATTTGGACCTCAAATATTGCTAAAAAAACTAATAACCATAAATTAGCACAAAGGATAATTAACGACAATATTGGGCTTATGCAATGGCCCATATCAAAATGGTACATGTGTGCTCGGTCTTCCAGGTACATGATGAAGTTTTGGATAAGATAATTAGTGTATTGCTAATTGAGCCCAGGTAATTGTATCAAGTATGTGCACGTTTCAGGGCTGAAATGGGTGAATGCACAAAGCTAATTAATCCCTATACAAGAAGATGCATGCACGTGAGTTGTTTGACTAGCCGTGCCTACGTGTGTATATAAATTACGTGTACAAATACAAGATTGTTGCGGCACATATTTTGACTTGCCCAATGCCCAACATGCACCATGCAAAGGCGGCAGAGCCCTGTGCTTCCAGAAGCTTCCCGAGAGCACTGGCCACAAGGTTCAAAGTAGTGTGCTGATAAATTCAAACGAATAATACTCTCTCCTGCCTAGCCTCTGTGCATGTATGCCACAGTGGTCTCCAAGTTGGGACACTGATCAGTGACATTGTGCAATGGTCTGAATGGTTCAGTAGTATGCGATGAGATAAGCTCGCCAAGCATGATATCAACTACCCAAAAAAATGCACAAATTCTTCCCTAGAATACCCGTAGGGCTCCTCCATAGAACACCACTCCACGTCATCCCAAAATCCTGCTGCCGTCGGATCTCCAATTGTGTGGTTATGAGTGTTTGAAGCGGATTCTGCGGACAACGGCTTCTCATCGTTTTCTCTAGCTTCTACGGCTTCTCCACTGCTTACCTTTGGCCTCTCCGGCTTCTCGTCCGAATCCAATGAGACAAATATATATCGGGCTTCTGCTTCTCCTTCCCCAGCTTCTCCTTCCCCTCCTCTCTCCTCTCCGCTCTCCGCTCTCTCTCTCTCTCTCTCTCTCTCTCTCTCTCTCTCTCTCTCTCTCTCTCTCTCTCTCTCTCTCTCTCTCTCTCTCTCTCTCCGTCCCTCATGATGCAGCAAGGGCGATGGCCACCGGTGCGACTGGAGCGCCGCTGCGGCCGCCCTGCTCGTCCCCCCACCCAGGCGCGCCGTGCGACCAGGCCCCGGTGGTCGCCGCCGGCGCGGCTTCACCCCGGCGCAGCCTTCTCCCGCTGGTCCGCGTGTGCTACATGAAACCCTAGCTGCCTGTGCTTGATGGCTCCGGCTGCGTCGCGAGCTGCCCCCGGCGGTGCGACCACGTAGCACGGTGCGGCAGCCCCGGCACGGGCGCCCCCCGGGGCCACGGCCCTTGGCGCCGGCAACCCCGGCACGGGCGCCCCCTGGCGGCGGCCCCTGCGGGCGTAGCTCGGCGCGGCTGCCTGGCCGCGTCAGTCTGCGTTTGCTCCTCCAGGTACGCCCACCCTTTCTCTTCCCTTCCTGCTATGCCCTTTCTCTTCCCTTCCTGTGTGCCTACTAATCTAAGTGTTGTTTGAGTTCAGTTGTTATGTGTGCTATTGCCTAGGGATCAATATGCATGCAATTCACAGTACTTCCTAGGGATCAACTATACATGCAATTCACAGTACGGGAAAAACAGCAAAAGATTGGAGAAAACAAAGATGAACAGATATAATATGTTTACAGAGGGCTCATTTGGAGACTAAAGCAAATTCAGGATCTGTCTTTTGAAGACCAAGATGATAGTGGAGGGTTTTTCAGTGGAGTAAAAAACCTAAATGAAAGGCGACTGGTTCTCACCATTTATTGCATTGGTAAGTTTGTCTTGTGCCTCTTGGTTAGTATAGTTAATTAGCTCAATAATAGATTGTGAAAGGTTCTTTGTCCCTTGTGCATTGATAAGAATAAACTGTGATGACGCTTCACGGTAGAATGTATTGGTTACTAAATAACCTCTCATTCTAAATGAAAAAACAATTACTTGATGTCCTTCTTGATTGATTGCTCTATGACTACCTTTTGTAGTTTGGGGCTAAAGCAAAGTAAGGTCCAGTTTTTGAAAATAGGGCCGTGGTGGAAGGTTTCTCACTAGCAAAGTGAAAATCTTGAAATGAAGCTTATGTGCTTCTTTGTACTAATTGCATTTTGATGCTGCTTCTGCTTTTACTTAATTAGGATTGTAGAGTAATTGAAAAGGTGCTACCAAGTATGCATACTCTATATATATCTTTCAGCTTTTGTTCTTATCCATTTTTTATTGCGCTTTCTGTACATCGGGTTTCTAGCTCAATGCCAACACCTTGCACATTCCAATATCTGAAATCTTGGAAATATGAGCAAAAGCATTAATAGATAACTGGCATAAGCTGCGCTGACATTAGAAGTGGATCAAATGACAATATATATGCAATTTTGAGATCTGAAGGCCTGTAATCTATCATACAAAATATTATCCGCTGAGAGAAATGTATGTACACAGAGCATTTGATGTCTACTCATTACAACCAATATGTTTGGGTCAGGGAGTAACCAATTTCTTGCTCATGTGCTCAGGGAGTAACCAATTTCTCTAGTGCGTGCTCTCTTTGCTAGTGCCAGGGCCAGGTAAGCGTGTGGATCTAGCTCGCCGGCCTTCATCGCTGGAGGAGCCCCACACTGGCACATCTGCCCTATTGCGCATGGCGGAGGGGCGCTATCTCCCCTTCTCCCCCTTCCCTTCCCTCAGCTCCCTCTCCTCACTGCGAGGATCTTGGCCACCCTCCCCTAGGAGGCCGTTTGCTCCTGCGCTTCTCTTGTCTTTAAATACGCGGATCATGTGCAGAACTGATATCCTTCATTGTACAATGATGATTAGTTGTTTCATTCTGCATTTTATTTACTGAGGTTCTGGGTTGTGGGATGATGAACTTTTTTAGACTAAGACAATGGAATTGTGCAATGATGGTTAGTTCTTTCATTGTTCCATGATTCTTGTTATTTTTATTAGTTCTGTGATGACTATGTCATTGTATCTTAGCAATTCGCTTTTGCATGTGTTATTTCATTGTCATTAATTGCTACATTTTGTGCGCTCGTTGCTGACCATAGGTCCATTGTCAGTGATGTCTTTACTTCACATAATTTGTTCATTGTTCTATTACTGACCACACCTCAGTGCCAATGATGCATTTATTCCTATCCATCTCTGTCCAATTTCTTGCAAATCCTCTTTCTTGCAGGTCTAGAACATCTGGACCTAAGGTCCTGTCGATCAGCTGCATTCGATCTTTGTACTAAATTGGTTATGCTTGTGATTTTTCAGTACATACACTTGCTTGCAAATCCACTTGCTTATGACAGTGATTTTTCAGTACATATATTATTGCCGTTGCGGTGAATTTCAAATTGCTCCATACATGTGATCAGCTCCACTTCGATCTTTGCACTGAATTGGTCCTGTTTAGAGGCCTCCTGTTACCCTATTCATTATGTTTTTTTTTCATTTTACTACCCTTCTGTTTTTACAGCCCTTTGCACCGGTGTCTGTCGATCATCTAGATTTGATCTTTGCTCTGAACTGGTTATGGCTGAGATTTTATGCTAAACAGAAAGCTACCGAAGATTCCCTTATAGTTCTATCTTTGTTTCGATAATTTTTTCTTTGCCTTCGTCTCTCATTGAGAGGTCTCCCAGTTTTTGGCATTGTTGTTGGACATATCACATATGGCATACCTTCGGTAATTACTCTGATGCTTGCTATTTGTTTAGTAGGCTATAGCTACAGCCAAAACCATGAACCTTGCTGCTTTTAACCTTTTACTGTATGTTGCGAAAAAGTTTATCTTTCAAAGATTGATATAAGCTTCGACCGCCCCTCGCATCTGTGTTGCGTCGTTCGTCTCTAGAACCTGTTGTTCGTGCTTCAGTGCTTCTCTTAGTTTCCACATTCATGAGAATTTGCAGGTTTCCTGTTTCCCTTTGCTGGTTGCTGATGCTTATATTATGCAAGGTGGTCAAGGAAGACAAGGGGTTCTTTCTAGAAATCTATTCGTGCAGCCTAGCAAAATCCGAGGTGACCTAGTCCTTTCTTTCGATTCCTCTATGTTCTTATTCTTTTAGATTTCCTATGTGGTATCTGCTGATGTGTGTCTGGCATCGGATTGCTTATAGTTGTTGGTCTTTACAGGTTTCAATTTGATTATCTTGATCTAAATTTCTATGGATGCTTCGCACCCCAGGGGCTCCTAGGATTGATTAGTGACTTCATGTCTCCTGAAATATATGTATAATACTATTGTCTGTGCCATTGTTTGTTTCCTCTTAGATTACCTACTCATTTTTTTACCCGACATAGTGCCATTGTTAGCTTACTCTTAGATTAACTATGTATTCTGGTTTTATGTATAGGGAGAGCATGTGTTTTGTAAGATGGTTTTTCTTCTCTGTGCTTTCCAATTCATACTTTGTTCATTTCAATAAAGGTCACAGACAGTTTATGATTCAAACCTAATCAAAGCACAGGTTGAATGCGTCCATTACTATGCTAATTCATTAGCGGTGCCTCCTCTACCCTGAATATTTGGCCGAATGCCTTCAAGATTTTTGATGAAATGTATATGTGGATGCACTGCCCAGTAGGCACCTCCTCAAGTAATCAGGTGCTGCATCTTGCCATATATGATCTGCCTGTGGATTAGTGATGATGTGAAAAAGTAAGAAGCCAACAATGTTTCTTCATTCCAGGTTTTTTTGCAAAATAAAAAAACATAGTGCTTCTTTCTTATTTCAGTCAATATATATAAGATAATGCTCTCATATTATACCTGTCTTGTGACATAGACAAGGCTTTCTGATAGGTTAAGAGCTTCATAACCGTGAAATAGTCCTTTATTTCCTTGGGTCTTACAAGATCAGCTTCAAAATATATGGCCATATTTTAATGCTTCTAAATCCTTCTTAATATTTGTAGAGCACTTTTGGCAAGCCACAAAATCCTGGAGCACCATATTATTAACTGAGAGCCTAATATTGCAGGCACTAATATCTCCAGCTGGTAATGTTAGAAAGAATAATGTGCAGCGTAGACATCATTCATAAACAATGAAGATGTCGAACAAGCACTGTCTTGTGCAACAGGTTTGCCAAAATAGTGAGCCACTGCCTAACCTACTAATAAAAATCAGAATATTTTGAATGCAATGTTTTGCATCTTATGGTCGGATTGTTTCGTTTCTCTTAAGTATATACCCATGATTAACTGTTGAGACTTCAAATGTTTATGGATCACCATATAATTCTCTGCATTTTCATGACTTGCTTACGAATTTGTGACTTCGACCAAGATATGAAGTGTGTTACTCTTTTTGTTCTTCTACAGCTATTTACCAGAATACCCATGACTGAACAAAGACATATGATTGTCCAGACTTTATTGTTTGCTTCATAGATTAAATAAATCATTTAGCCATTCACACAAAACACCCATAATGCTAACACAGATAGATGTAGTGTAGCCCTCTGTATGATCTTTTTATTTTGATCTAATGTACCTCTTGAACCTTCATACATGTCTTATTTTATTTACACAGGCATTCATATAGCTATTTTCTTCTAGATTCCTAGGCTGAATTGTAAGTGAAAATTGCTCGAACTAATGTTTTGGTGCGCTGACCAGCAGTCAGTTACAGTCGACGTGCGCGGCGGCGGTGGCGCCCTCCCATTCAGCACATCTCATATTTATAGCTCTAGCTAAATACAGATCAGGGCAACATACAGATGCACCATGCAGGAAATTATTCGAAGGTCAAAGCTATTGCCCAACAGGTAAGCGAATGCCACATCTTTAATCAATTTTACTTACAACCCTTAGCTCAAAACAAAAAAGGTCATCTATAACCCTTCTGCCACTTTAGAAGCTCGCACCAGCTGCCGCTACATCTGTCCATTTGGTGGTCTGTTGCTGATCGATTTTTGTGCTTCCTCTCATATATGTTGGTCTGTTGCTGTTTTCTTCTATGTAGGATACCCTGCCTGTTGATCGAGGAAAAAACATTCTATCAAGCATTGCCGATCCAAAGCACATGTAATTTCTTCTACATGTTAAGCTATTGTATTTACTAAAATTTGTCTGGACCAATGAAAGCAATGCATTCGTTTTAGATGAAACATGCTAAGATAAATCTACAGGAAGTACTCTTTCAGCTACATTCCTCGTCCTGTTTTATTCTATTTTACCATCCATTGCTCTTGGATCCTCATAGCAATATTAAGCAGACCATGTATCATCTACCTCCCTCTATTTGCTGCTATTTTCTAATTCCAGTTCACAGACTGTATGTGACAAATATTTACAGATTGATAGTTTTAGGCTGTGCTCAATTCATATTATGTAGTACTAGACCAGTAGGCCATACATAGACATGTGCAGTTCTATTCTGAAGTTCCCTGTGTCACTCTAGCACAGTGTATGTCTATGAAAAACCCCAACTAGGCTCCTTTGCTCTCATGCGCGGGGGCGCGCGCATTCTACTAGTTCTCCCCTAGAATACCCGTAGGGCTCCTCTAGAGAACCACCGTGCGGCCCAGATCACTTGGAGCGGATTTTGTCGAAAGTGGCTTCTCCCGCTTCTCCTCTGCATCCTCCACTTCTCTTCTAAATCTAGAGAAGCAAATATATACCCTAGCTTCCGCTTCTCTATCCAACTTCTTACCCCCTCCTCTCTCTTCTTCGCTGTTTCTCTCGCTCTCCCCGTCTCTCCCTGACGCGGGCAGGGGCGATGGCAGCTACCGTGGCCGAGGCTTGGCGGCCGCCCACCCTCCTCCTCCTCCTCCATTCCTACCTTCCCCGCCTACCTCTCACCTCCGTTCTTCCCTCCCCTTCCTCTCTCTCCCTCCTGAGGTGGCGGTGGGCGCGAGGCGACGGCACCCCTGCGGGAGGCGCTTCGATGCGGGTGTGGCCTGGCAGCCCCCTCCCTCTCCCTCATTCTCCGCGCGGGCTCCTCAATGCCTCCTCCCACCGAGGAGCATGTGCTTCTCTGCTCGACAAAACCCTAGCTACCTATACACATTCTTGTTACTTCTTCTCATCTGGTTTTGTTATTGTTTTCAGGACTGATTTTAGCTTTTTCCTTCTCTTCCTTAGGGTTCCCCAAGGATCCCCAAATTTGATGCCTTCCTTCTCTCAGATCCCTGCAGCAGTAGGTGTGATGAACATGTCTAGAGGGGCTCCGTTGCTTCCGACCTTGGGGACGCAGCGTGTCAAAGGGGTTGCGTCAGCTCCAGAGGTTCCAGGATCCATGCTCCTCCTTGTCTGCTCGTCCCTGCTAATTTCGTGCGTATTTTCATACTTATCCGTTTATTAGTCCCTTCTGATACTTGCTTGTCCATTTAGTACACCGATGTTTTCGATTTTATTGATGTGTATCTTACTTTTTTTGTTCCAGGTGCATCCACACTTCATTTGGTTGTAATATATGTACCTAGGAAGCATAAGCACCCGGTTAGTTTGCCATCAACCTCTTCCTTTGGCCACCAATTACTTATGCGTTCATGACCTATTATATGCCGATGATATTACTAAAATTGAAAAACTAGGGAAACCATTGCACAGTATTTGCTTAAGGCAATTTATGATATTACAAATTTAACCATTCTTTAAATAGTGAATGATAATGCATACAACTGCAAAGTAGGTCCATGTGAGATTGAGAAATGATGGTTGCGACCAAATACCAAATTGATTGATATGTCATTGTCCTATACTTTAAATTTTTAAATTGTAGTCTGTAATCTATGCTTCGATCCAAAGATTATACTGCACTGATGACTATTGGTTGAAGGAGTGTAGCAGGACGATTTGGAGACAATCCATCTATTGTTCTCCCACTTTTCTCTTACCAATCTAGATGGTTACTGCCTTACAGCAAATTTTTTTGTATTGCGTATCGTGTCACCTGCTCAGTTCGGCTGGATCTTGAGACTACTAGGTATTGTGCCATATATCTGACGATATCACCATGTCAATGATATTTGTTTGATTTCTTAAGGCACTGCAGTGCTCATGATTATATGGCATATATCTGAGGACATGACCATGTCAATGATATTTATTTTGTTTATTAGTTGACTGCAGTGCTTATGATTTTGTGGCTTATATCTAAGGACATCACCATGACAGCCATATTTGTTTCATTTCTTAGTGCACTACAGTGGTCATGATTTTGGTAATGTCCAATGATGAGTACACTTTCCTCTTGCTGTTAGATTAATTTGAGGGAATAGGATCGTGCTGTGATGAATATACAATAAATGTTTAATGTTTGATGCAGTGATCATGGGCTATCGTTCCACAATTTACACCTCTTTCTTTTTCTATATAACTGAGGCAATGCTCATGAGCTATGATGATTCTACCTTTCATGTCTCTCTACTGTGTTGATAACTGAGGTGGTGATCATGAGGACAGTTGATTTTATTTTTCCTGTCGCTTTCTACCTGCTCAATGATAACTAGAGTCGATGGTCACTTGAATAGTGACGAGAAGGACCCATTTGCGGAGTTTGTATTGTGAGAAGTTCAGGGTCTCCAATGCAAAGTCATTTTTCCTTTATGCTTATATTTTGGCTGAAACTTTGAAAATGCATAGTAAATTGTATAAAAATACAAAAATAGCAAATGATGACTTTTTGGAATCCTTGTGAAATTATGTATGCAGTAGATCTATAATATGACATGTTTTAGTTTAAAGTTTTTGCTGTAAAAATCAATTTATACAGTTAGGTTTTTAATACTAGTTGTGTCTTGTCTTTTTCATAATTGCAGTTGTTGTGCCCAAATAAATGTGAAATTTTTATGGAGTGCTACTCCGGTGATGGTTGTTGTCTGAAAAAAATTCAGGAGTTTAGGCTTGATAGTTTAAGATCTATAAAAATAACAAATGTCCTGTATTGCTTTGTTCCTATTCTGAATAGGACTGCATGTTTATATTAATTGCCTCAGTTAAGTTTTGAATCATGACTTTATGACAATACATTAGTTGTAGTAATTTTCTTAATATTTCCAAAAAGCTAAAGAGCATATTTTTTGGTTAAGTAGATTTTTAGTTATAGTTGCTTAAATTTCTGTGGTTGTTTCTGCACAAACCCAGATAGGGTTGCCTTGTTGGTACTATGGGGCCTTTTTAAAGTAGAATTATCTTTAGGTGTTTATAACAAAGTTGTTTATAATTTGTTAAGCTTTCTAAAAAGTCTAGAACCACATTTATTGGACATGTATAACTCTAGTTATAGCCGTTTAAAGTGACATGTCAGATTCTGTCCATGTTTTAGACAGAGATGCATTCATTGGATTAATTGACCTTGTTAGCTATAGAATCATCTTAAGATGATTATAAGAAAATTGTAGGTAACTCTATAAGATTTTCAAAAAGTTATGATTCATGTTTATTGGAGGTCTAGAACTCAAGTTATGCTTCTCTGAAGTTTCTATTAGTTTTCTGTACCACTGCTGTTTGGGCTGCATGTGCAGTTTTGTTTGTGCAATTATTTTCATGGTGTAAATGATGTTTGCTGTGATTGTAGTGAATACCAAAGTTGTAGATAATTTCATAATCTTGCTTGTGTTCAAATTGCATGACCATAGGCCTGATAGTTTAGGAGTTATGAATTTGACAAATGATATGTCATGTTTGGTCTATGCTCTGTGCAGATTTGAAGGATTTCATTGTTTGACCTAGTTAAGTATGAAATCATGTCTTAGTGATAATATAACAGTTATAGTGCTTTTCTTACGATTTCCAAATTATCCTAGATGGCCTTTTGGTGTTGTAGAGCTCTAGTTATAAGCTTATGAAGTTGCATAGCAGAATCTGTCCAAGTCTAGATAGAGGTGCTCAATTGTGCTTGATTGACCTTGTTAATGGTGGAATCACCTTGTGATGATAATAATCATGTTTTAGATAATTTAAGAAGCTTTCTATAAAGTTAAGGTCCATGCTTGTTTGATGTCTGTAACTCCAGTTATGTCTTTTTAAAACTACTACTACTTTTCTGTTCTAGTTCTGTGCAGATCAAAAATATTGGCATGTTTGACATAGTTAGCTTTGTAATAAGCTTTTGGTGATAATAACAATGTTGTAGGCAATTTCATTATCTTTCCAAAAAGTCTAGGATGACCTTCTTTGGATGTCTAGATCTCCAGTTATGGATAAAACAAGTGACTACTGTGTTGTTGTCCAGATTTCTATACATGCGCTAGGTGATTGCTTTAGCTTGCTCTTGTTTTGGCTTAACATGTTGGTTAGTTCTTGATCGATGCATGTGTGCAATATCTGAACTTAAATTCACTTGTGTGCCATGCCTAATATGCTTGCTATCCCTTTATAATAGGTTGTGTGATGTTTAGTTAAATAACTCTAGGGCCTATGTCTTGCATGATCTAATATTTGCCTTGAATGCTATTATGTGATGCATCCTATATTACCATTCTTCATATTCATGCACTTGCATCTAGCATCTCATCTAGGTACGCTAGATGAACCACGTGAAGGATGTGATGTTGGAGCCGAACCCGAAGATGGTGTATGGTGGACCTACCCCAAAGATGGAAGGACTAGACAAGTGCTAGGATGGGAGATACTCGCCAAGCGAGTGTCATCTAACAAACACTAACCTAGTGTTGGATCCCAGGCAAGCCCCAGAGCATTCTAAGCCTCCTATATTTTTATAAGTATCACTTGTTGTGGCAGAACCTCCTAAATTATAGGGCCCACATGCACCTGTCACTGTCTAATGACCTCTGACACTATGCATATGTTCTCGGTAACTTAAGAAGAATATCGGGTGTCCTCGGGGAACCCCGAATCATCCACGATTTTCGAGCAGGATCACATTATAGAGTCATTGCAGTATTACAACATTTATTCAAATATATATACATCAGAGTAAAAACAACGGAAGTCTTACAATAACTTAGTTTATAAAACAGTAGTTTCAAACCTCACAACTAAGTTCGATGATTATTACAAAATGAAATAGTGGAGTGGCATTATAATATAATACAAAACACACAATAAAACTGCCCTGCCTAAGGGCCACACATTTACTTCTCATCGTCAGATCAGACAAAAGTCATGCAGCACGATCCAAAACGGATCTGCTCATGAGACTCACCTGCAACAAGGGTCAACGAACCCTGAGTACAAAAGTACTGAACAAGACTTAACCGAAATAAGAATTAATAGAACGCAGGAATGTAGGCTCAAGGATTCAAGGTATGGCTTTAGCAATAATCGAGGTTCTTTTGTGTAAAAGCTCTTTAACAAAAATTCTTTTTATCAACATTTAAAACTTCATACAGATCACATACAAAGCTGACATGACCTGCATTGAGATCATGAAACTTCATATCCAACACTTCCTCAAACCAGCCTCAAGTTCTAGTTATTAATACTACGATGATGAACAAAGAAGTGAGTCTCCATAACCGAGGAGCAATGACGATTCGAACCGATTATTAACCCAGTTGGGGATTCCCAACCACACGACATATGTAGGTCCCTAACCTACATATACCAACCTACCCTCAGATCCTCTAAAACAAGAACGGGTCTGCGCCACCCGAGAATATAGTACTCCACCAATCCAGCCCAATGCCACGTGGGTACACGCTATTCCAGCCATCTCTCCACTCCCAGTGCGCAAGTAGCCATTCTCGTAATAGAATAGCCAAGTTAAGGCTTACCGGAGTATGTGGTTAGTACTACAAAGTCTCACCACACATAGTTCAACAAAGGATGGACCTTAATCGACACAGGCGGAAAGAAGCCGCTCACAAGACCTCCATGTCTTGTGGCTCTCACACACCGAGTCCGCCCAGTCTAGATTTATTACTCCACATGCTCAGATCACATCATAACATAAGTAACCAAAGTTCCATTTAAAACTTACAGATGACAGGTAATCACCCGACTTTGATCTGTCTAAGCATGGCTAAGCATAACTAGACATTTACGACGTAAAACTGGTAACAAGGAATATACAAAAAAATAATGTTGGTAATGCATCAATTAGGCTTTTACTTAACTCTTAATCACTTAATGCAGTAAAGAAAAGCAAAAGCGAAATTAATTTGTAAAACACAAGGTAGGGTTGTATGCATCTGGGGCTTGCCTTCGTTGATGGAAAAGTCCGGTTCCTACGACGTTCCATAAGTATTCGATCCGACCTCAACAAACGGATTAACCTCCTCCGCAACTTGATTAACTACCACGTGTTCACCTTCGTTCACTACACGTAGTAACAATACCATGTTTAACATGATGCGGAATACGAAACATGATGCTCGATGATGGATGCAAAACTAACAACTTGAATACAACTTTCCTTCGCGGTACAGTTATAAGTTAAACTAACCAAATCTTTTTCATACTACTTACCTCAATTGCCAAAGATCATTACCAACTAATGACCCAAGGACATCACTCAATCAAAAATTCAATCAAAACCTAAATCATTAAAAGTTACTATTTGCTTTTATGAATTAATTATTTAATTAAGAATTATGAAATAAATCAACTTGTTCCAATTGAGCTCAAAATTTTTTTAAAGGTTCATCTCATGATAACTAAGTGACAAAACAATTTTCATAATTTTTGAATAATTAAATAAGCCTAGAAAAATCATGGAAATCCATTTGTTAATTAATTGAGCAATTTTCATCACATTCAGAAGGACTGAAAAACATTATTTCATATTTTTCTTAAATATTATACATCACAGAGAAGTCACACAAAAATTTTCATAATTTTCGGAGCTCTAAATAAATCTACACAAAAATAACAAAAAAGACACTATTCATTCAAATCTGAAAATAGAAAAATTCCATTTGAACGCTGAGTCACTGACAAACGGATCCCACTTGTCATCTTCAACCATCGACGTTGACCACGGCGGCGACGGTTCTGACCGGCGATAACTCGCCGACGATGAGGTTACCTGCGAAGGCAAACGCACCAACGTACTCCCCATGACTATGCGCACCTATAGACATCCTTAGTCGCACCGATTATGGCTCTACACTAACTCAACGCTGGCCATGGCGGACGTGGTGGCACGGCTGTGCTACGCCGGCGACAGGAGCTCGGTAGCGATTGAACAAAGTGCACGAGAAGTATTAGCAGCTCACCCCAAACATGTTGGAGCAAAGATCGAGACCGGAGGAGCAACGGAGAGGTGGGTTGACGTGTACAGCAACCACGGCGGCGCAAACGACGGTGATGGTGATGCTCCAGTGACTGCAGTGGACAAAAGGACCAATCAACCGGTGATAAAGTATCACGGGCACAAGGTGAAGCTGATGGTACGCTCAGTAATGACAAAGACGCACCGTGAAGCTCTAGCCACAGCGAATCGTGCTCGACGGAGACGCTGCCGGCCGTGAGGAAGAAGAGCGTGCACCGCGAGTTTCCGGCAAAGACAAGCTGAAATAGTGGGTTGGCTAGGCACGTAAGAATGAGGCGGAGCTGTGGCAAGCTGTGCTGTGACTAGAGTGCGCTAAAGCGACGGTGAGAGCTCGCGGGAGTTATGGCCGTGGCATCGGGAAAACAGAGCAAGGGAGCGGGGGCAAACGGCGATGGCCAAGGCTAAATAGCACGGCTCAGAAGCGCAAGGAAGCCACGCAGGAGACTTCACTGTGCCAACACGAAGCCGAGGACGTCCACGCGTGCGCCTAGAAGCGAACCGAAGGTTGCTGGCAATGTAGCTAAGGCGGTGAACACTGTTCACTGTAATTACAGAATTGTCATTTATTTTCAAATTCAAATTACTCCCAAATTTGTATAGCAACTCAAAAATCTCCAAAAATAAAAGTTGTTCAAAATTCAAAGTTCTACAACTTTTCTTTTATAACCAACCCCTAATTCGGTTTACATTTTGAAATGAACTTTTGAATTCAAATAAGGGACATTTAACGAATTACACCTTTTCGAATTACTCTAAATTTTTCATAACAACTTTGAAAACTCCAAAAACAAACTTTGTATAACTTGACAAGCTCTACACTTTTGCTTTTGGACTCAACCCCAAAATATGCTTAGATTTTGAAATGAGTTTTCAGGGTAGGATTTAAATACTGAAAATCAGGGTTTTCTTGAAAATTCAAATCCAAACCAAATTTTGAACTTGATTCAAACAATACAATTCAACACATACCACATAAATGTAAACTTGTTTTAGTGAATGCATATCAGAGTTTGCAATATGACCAAATGCCTTACAATGTATATGATGACATGTCCTGTTTTTAATATTTAAACACCCGGGGTGTTACAATCCTTCCCCCTAAAAGAAATCTTGCCCCGAGATTCAAAGCCATAGGGTAAGTAATGGAAAAGGAAATGTGTTAATCCAAAAACATCCAATTCTTATCCATAAAACAGTTGAGGTTCCTTTACAAACAGGGTTTGCCACAACAGAGCAAACTAACATTAATCTATATTGACGCAAGAAACTCTGGAAATTTTTCTAACAAGTAATCTTCAGATTCCTAAGTAGCTTCTTCTTTTGAATGTTGATTCCATTGTATCTTGTAGAACTTGATTGTCCTCCTTTGAGTAACACGATCTTTCTGATCCAAAACTCGGATAGGATATTCGGAATAAGTCAAATCTAGTTCAAGTTCCACTCCTTCAACCTCAACATTTTGCTCAGGCACTCGGAGACATTTCTTCAGTTGAGAAACATGGAATACATCATGCACAGCTGAAAGATGTTTGGGTAGCTTCAAGCGATATGCCACTTTTCCATACCTCTCCAAAATTTGAAATGGTCCAATATATCGAGGGTGCCAACTTTCCTTTAACACCAAAATGGGTAACTCCCTTCATTGGTGATACTTTCAGATATACAAAATCTCCTTTGTTAAACACCAATGGTCTACGTCGTCTATCCGCATAACTCTTTTGTCGGGATTGAGCTATCTTCAAATTACTTTGTATTTGCTTAACCTTGTCTTCTGTTTCTTTCACAAGGTCAACCCCAAAGAACCTTCTTTCTCTATGCTCAGACCAACTCAGCGATGTTCTGCATCTACGACCATAGAGTGCTTCAAATGGAGCCATTCTAATGCTTTCCTGATAACTATTGTTGTATGAGAATTTAGCCAAAGGTAAGCATTCGTCCCACTTATTGGAATAGTTAAGGACACAACACCTTAACATATCTTCAAGTACTTGATTGACTCTTTCAGTTTGTCCATCAGTCTGTGGATGATAAGCTGTACTATACAGGAGCTTGGTACCCAATGAAAAATGCAAGTGTTTCCAAAAGCTAGAGACAAACTGTGTACCCCTATCTAACACAATAGTCTTTGGTACTCCATGGAGACTCACAATTCACTCTAAATACGTCTTGGCATACCATATAGTGGGATAGGTATTCTGAACTGGAAGAAAATGTGCTGATTTGGTTAGTCAATCTACAATAACCCATATTGAGTCAAATCCCTTTGATGTCTTGGGTAGACCAACAATAAAGTCCATACTTATGTCCTCCCACTTCCAAGATGGAATGGGTAATGGTTGTAATTCATCAGTAGACCTCAAATGTATAGCTTTCACCTTTTGACAAGTATCACATTTTGCTATATATCTAGCAATCTCTATTTTCATTTTAGTCCACCAGAATCTTTGCTTCAAGTCATGGTACATCTTGTTGCTTCCCGAATGGATAGATAACCTAGTAGCATGTGCCTCTTCTAGAATTGACAGCCGCAACTCAGGAACCTTGGGTACCACCAGGCGATCCTTGAACCATAACACACCTTCATCATCTATGCTAAAGCATTCCGCTTTTTCATTCTGGACTCTTTCCTTGATATGGGCTATACCCTTGTTTTCCTTCTGAGCAGCAATAATCTGGTCTCGAATATTGGCTTCAACAATTATGTTGGTCAAACTACCTTGTTGAATTACTTCTACATTCAACTTCTCCATCTCTTGACATAAGGTCAGACCCATTGTTCTTACTGTCAGGCAATTGCAATAACTTTTGCGACTGAGGGCATCTGCAACTACATTTGCTTTACCGGGGTGATAATGTACTTCCAAGTCATAATCCTTAATCAGTTCTAACCATCTTCTTTGTCGCATATTCAACTCTGACTGAGTAAAGATATACTTTAAGCTCTTGTGGTCTGTATAAATATGGCACGTATTACCAAGTAGGTAATGTCGCCAAATCTTCAGAGCATGGACCACAGCTGCTAACTCTAGATCATGAGTCGGATAGTGTTCTTCATGTTGTTTAAGTTGCCTGGATGCATAAGCAATGACTCGGCCTTCTTGCATCAATACACATCCAATACCAATACCTAAAGCATCACAATAAACATCAAATGGCTTTTCGATATTAGGTTGGGCTAATACTGGTGCAGTTGTCAACAGTCTCTTCAAAGTCTGGAAAGCCTCTTCACAATCAGATGACCAGACAAACTTGACTTGGTTTTTCAACAATTCAGTTATGGACTTTGATACTTTAGAGAAATCTAGAATAAACCGACGGTAATACCCCGCCAATCCTAGAAAACTTCGAACTTGATGAACTATGGTTGGCGGTTTCCAATCAAGCACATCCTTCACTTTGCTTGGATCAACTGCAACGTCTTCAGCTGACAAGACATGTCCAAGAAATTGTACTTCCTTAAGCCAAAAATCACACTTGCTAAACTTGGCATATAGTTGATGTTCTCTCAAGCGGGTCAGAATAATTCTGAGATGTTCCGCATGTTCTTTCTTATTCTTGGAATATACTAGAATGTCATCAATAAACACCACTACAAACTTGTCTAGCTCAGGCATGAATACTGAATTAGTCAGATACATGAAATGAGCTGGAGCATTTGTCAAACCAAAAGATATTACTAAGTATTCATATAATCCATATCTTGTGGTAAATGCCGTTTTGGGAATATCTTCTGGCTTTATCTTGATTTGGTGATATCCTGACCTCAAATCTATCTTGGAGAAAACTTTGGCTCCGGCCAATTGATCAAAAAGCAAATCTATCCGAGGTAAGGGATACTTATTCTTGATGGTCACTTCATTCAATGGACGATAATCGACACATAACCTCAGGGTCTCATCTTTCTTTTTCACAAAAATTGCCGGACATCCCCAAGGTGATGAACTAGGTTAGATAAACCCTTTCTCAATCAACTCTTGTAACTGAGTCTTCAGCTCAGCCAATTCCTTAGGTGGCATCCTATAAGCTCTCCGAGAAATCAGAGCTGTTCTAGGTTGCAACTCTATGTTAAACTGGACATCCCTTTTAGGTGGTAGACCAGGTAAATCTTTAGGAAACACATCCAGAAATTCACACACTACCGGGATATCTCTAATCTCTTTGACGGCAGTTGCACAAACCTTGTCCATTGATCTTCTTAAGGTTGGAAGTTGGATGAGAAGTTGAGAATTACTATTAGGCAAACTCACCCTTAATGTCCTATTCAAAGCATTAATAACAGCCTTATGCTGATACATCCAATTCATTCCCAAGATTACATCTATATCCTGGTCCTTAAGGATAATCATGGTAGTGGGAAAAATATGCCCACCCAGGTTTACGGGTACCTGGTATACCATTTCCTTAGTACACAGACGTCCCCCGGGTGACTGTATAAAGAAATTTTCCTTTGTTGCCCCAATTGAAATTTCATGCTTTACCACAAATGTTCTATTGATGAATGAATAAGATGCACCCGAATCAAAAAGTATAACTATAGGGTGATTGGTAATAGGAAACATACCCATCATCACTGGCTCTCCTTCCAGAATTTCCCTAGCTTGAATATAGAACACCCGTCCTGTCTTCCTCTCATCTTTGCCCTTCTGAGCATTCTGATTGGGGTTCTTGTTTGATGCCTGACCCTGTTGTTGATTGGCAGGGGCCTTCTGATAATTTTGATTAGCCTGCCTAGGATACAGACATTCTCTAGAGAAATGACCGGTCCTTCCACAATTGTAACATGGATAATTATGACCCTAGGACGTTGAAGCATTGCCACCAGGAGCATGGGTCTACTGTGGATTTGGTTGGGTTATAGCAGGATGGACATTTGACTGTTGCCCGGCTTGGAACTGTGGCGGACGATAAGGACGATTATGATTTACTGGATGATAAATCACCCTCTGCCTCTTCTGATTTCCCCCAAAAGATCCAAATGGCATACTCTTTTTCTTTTTGAGCTCCTTATGCTACCGATACTTTACCTCTGAAGCAATTGCAATATTTACAGCCTCATGATAAGTAACATTAGTACAAGTTGTCATCATGGTCTGCACCTTGGTATTCAGGCCTCTCATAAACCATCTCTTCTTCTTGGCATCAGTATTGACATGTTTAGGTGCATATTGTGACAGGTGATTGAATCTTCCCACATACTGCATCATGGTTTGATCCCCTTACTTCAAAGCAAGGAATTCATCTAGCTTCATAGCCATCACTCCTTCCGGAATATAGTGGGCTCTGAAGGCAGTACGGAACTCAGCCCAAGTTATTGGAATGCCAGCTGGTTGCATAGCCACTAAGTTTGCCCACCAAGCACTTGCTGCTCCTCGAAGTTGCTGGGCGGTAAATGTAGGTTTCTGATACTCCACGCATGGAATAAGATCAAATTTCTGCTCCATAGTTCGAAGCCAATCATCAGCCTCCAATGGTTCACCTGCCTTGGTGAACACTGGTGGTCTTGTGTCAATAAAATCAACATATGTAGCCTCTTGTCTGTTATGGTGGCAACCATGGTTTCCTTGCATCTGATTCTGATTACTCTGAGCTATCTCATGAAGCAAATGAGAATTTTCAGCCATCACATTAACAAGTGTGGTTATAGCATCAGCCAGATTTGTTGGAACTGGTGGTGGATCTGGAATACCGCTCTCATCTTGTGAAGTTCCTAGAATATACGAACCCCACGTACGACGCATCTGCTCACAACAAACCAAACTTTATTCACAAGTCTTTATTGAATTGCACAAAAGCTTACTCCAGACACATTACATAGAGTTTACTATAACACAAACCCGCATGAACCTAAATAAAACTACTTAGCTTAACTAGAACTAATTATTATACAACTCTACTCCTTTCCTCGATTACTTCAAACTTCAGGCTCGATATCCATTTTGGAAATATTACCGCCTTCATTATCACTTTCATCGATCATTACTAATTCTTTAGGATCTTCTTCTTCTTCCTCTTCTGATTTGTCATCATCGGCAAGGATGACACCGGGGTCCATGGCATCAGCTTGGGGTTCATGATTTGGATCTAGTAGATTGCTAAGCCTATGAACTTCCTCATGCAGATAAGTATTATGTTCTTTTAAATCTTCCACATAGAATTCTAGCTCATGAGTTCTAGTTCTAGCTACATTTTCCCTATGCCAAGCTTCATTCCTTCCTTCCATCGTACGAACTAACATACGTTCGCAGTTCCTGTGCGCGGTGGTGAGACACCTCAATTGATCATGTAATTCTCCTACCTGTATGGCATCCAAGGCCCTTTCTCTAGTAGCTTGTGCTAACTCTGCAGAAATCCTCTGTATCTCTGCCTGGGGATCAGTCCTAGAGCTGCTATTGCTAGCACCATCATTCCTAGGGGCAAGTTGGTGACGAGGAACTCCTTTGGGTCTAGTGGACTTATGGGGCGTCATCTTGGTACGAGCCATACTGTAGAAAGCCAATTTAATCCAAGTAAGACCATTTGATCAAAGTCTAAAGGGCAGCAAGGATGGATTACATTACTCAAACCAGACTCAAAGGCGAAGGAAGTAACAAGTGAGTTAATCATGATGCATGAATCGTTCTTACGAACAAAATCATCAAAGCTTATAATGCATATAAATAACATTTGTTTTTATATAGGGCATAATAAGATTACTACTCCACCACACAAAACCTTTTTAATCAAATAAGGAACGGTGAGAAAGAAATAAGATAAGTCAGAAGCAATTTGGACCAAATTAACAAGTTAAGTTTAGTCATCCCAAATCATTTTGAAGTTTTTGTAAACCAATATGACAAAGACTTTGTAACGAATGCGCTCTGATACCATTTTGTGGCAGAACCTCCTAAATTATAGGGCCCACATGCATCTGTCACTGTCCAATGACCTCTGACACTATGCATATGTTTTCGGTAACTTAAGAAGACTGTCGGGTGTCCTCGGGGAACCCCGAATCATCCACGATTTCCGAGCAGGATCACATTACAGAGTCATTGCAGTATTACAACATTTATTCAAATATATATACATCAGAGTAAAAACAGTGGAAGTCTTACAATAACTTAGTTTATAAAATAGTAGTTTCAAACCTCACAACAAAGTTCAATGATTATTACAAAACGAAATAGTGGAGTGGCATTATAATATAATACAAAACACATAATAAAACTGCCCTGCCCAAGAGCCACACATTTACTTCTCATCGTCAGATTGGACAAAAGTCATGCAGCACGATCCAAAACAGATCTGCTCATGAGGCTCACCTGCAACAAGGGTCAATGAACCCTGAGTACAAAAGTACTCAACAAGACTTAACCGAAATAAGAATTAATAGAACGCAGGAATGCAGGCTCAAGGATTCAAGGTATGGCTTTAGCAATAATCGAGGTTCTTTTGCGTAAAAGCTCTTTAACAAAAATTCTTTATATCAACATTTAAAACTTCATACAGATCACATACAAAGCTAACATGACCTGCATTGAGATCATGAAACTTCATATCCAACACTTCCTCAAACCAGCCTCAAGTTCTAGTTATTAATACTACGATGATGAACAGAGAAGTGAGTCTCCATAACCGAGGAGCAATGACGATTCGAACTGATTATTAACCTAGCTGGGGATTCCCAACCGCACGACATATGTAGGTCCCTAACCTACATATACCAACCTACCCTCAGATCCTCTAAAACAAGAACAGGTCCGCGTCACTCGAGAATATAGTACTCCACCAATCCAGCCCAATGCCACGTGGGTACACGCTATTCCCGCCATCTCTCCACTCCCAGTACGCGAGTAGCCATTCTCGTAATAGAATAGCCAAGTTAAGGCTTACCAGAGTATGTGGTTAGTACTACAAAGTCTCACCACACACAGTTCAACAACGGACGGACCTTAATCAACACAAGCGGAAAGAAGTCGCTCACAAGACCTCCATGTCTTGTGGCTCTCACACACCGAGTCCGCCCGGTCTAGATTTATTACTCCACATGCTCATATCACATGAGAACATAAGTAACCAAAGTTCCATTTAAAACTTGCAGATGACAGGTAATCACCCGACTTTGATCTGTCTAAGCATGGCTAAGCATAACTAGACATTTACGACGTAAAACTGGTAACAAGGAATATACGGAAAAACAATGTTGGTAATGCATCAATTAGGATTTTACTTAACTCTTAATCACTTAATGCAGTAAAGAAAAGCAAAAGCGAAATTAATTTGTAAAACACAAGGTAGGGTTGTATGCATCCGGGGCTTGCCTTCGTTGACGGAAAAGTTCGGTTCCTGCGACGTTCCACAAGTATTTGATCCGACCTCAACAGACGGATTAACCTCCTCCGCAACTTGATTAACTACCACGTGTTCACCTTCGTTCACTACACATATTAACAATACCATGTTTAACATGATGCGGAATACGAAACATGATGCTCGATGATGGATGCAAAAACTAACAACTTGAATACAACTTTCCTTCGCGGTACAGTTACAAGTTAAACTAACCAAATCTTTTTCATACTACTTACCTCAATTGCCAAAGATCATTACCAACTAATGACCCAAGGACATCACTCAATCAAAAATTCAATCAAAACCTAAATCATTAAAAGTTACTATTTGCTTTTATGAATTAATTATTTAATTAAGAATTATAAAATAAATCAACTTGTTCCAATTGAGCTCAAAATTTTTGTAAAGGTTCATCTCATGATAACTAAGTGACAAAACAATTTTCATAATTTTTGAATAATTAAATAAGCCTAGAAAAATCATGGAAATCCATTTATTAATTAATTAAGCAATTTTCATCACATTCCAAAGTACTGAAAAACATTATTTCATATTTTTCTTAAATACTATACATCACAGAGAAGTCACACAAAAATTTTCATAATTTTTTGAGCTCTAAATAAATTTACACAAAAATAACAAAAATAGACACTATTCATTCAAATCTGAAAATAGAAAAATTCCATTTGAACGCTGAGTCATTGACAAACGGACACCACTTGTCATCTTCAACCTTCGACATTGACCACGGCGGCGACGGTTCTGACCGGCGATAACTCGCCGACGACGAGGTTACCGGCGAAGGCAAACGCACCAACGTACTCCCCATGACTATGCGCAGACGTCCTTAGTCGCACCGATTACGGCTCTACACTAACTCAACGCCGGCCATGGCGGATGTGGTGGCACGGCTGTGCTACGCCGGCGACAGGAGCCCGGTAGCGATTGAACAAAGTGCACGAGAAGTATCAGCAGATCACCCCAAACACGTTGGAGCAAAGATCGAGACCGGAGGAGCAACGGAGAGGTGGGTCGACGTGTACAGCAACCACGGCGGCGCAAACGACGGTGATGGTGATGCTTCGGCGACTGCAGTGGACAAAAGGACCAATCAACCGGTGATAAAGTATCACGGGCACAAGGCAAAGCTGACGGTACGCTCAGTAATGACAAAGACGCACCGTGAAGCTCCACCCACAGCGAATCGTGCTCGACGGAGACGCTACCGGCCGCGAGGAAGAAGAGCGCGCACCGCAAGTTTTCGGCGAAGACAAGCCGAAATAGTGGGTTGGCTGGGCATGTAAGAATGAGGTGGAGCTGTGGCAAGCTATGCAGCGACTGGAGTGCGCTAAAGCGACGGTGAGAGCTCGCCGAAGTTATGGCCGTGGCGTCGGGAAAACAGAGCAAGGGAGCGGGGGCAAACGGCGACGGCCAAGGCTAAATAGCACGGCTCAGAAGCGCAAGGAAGCCACGTAGGAGACTTCACCGCACCAGCGCGAAGCCGAGGACGTCCACGCGCGCGCCTGGAAGCGAACCGAAGGTCGCCGGCAATGTAGCTAAGGCGGTGAACACTGTTCATAGTAATTACAGAATTACCATTTATTTTCAAATTCAAATTACTCCCAAATTTATATGGCAACTCAAAAATCTCCAAAAATAAAAGTTGTTCAAAATTCAAAGTTCTACAACTTTTCTTTTATAACCAACCCCTAATTCGGTCTACATTTTGAAATGAACTTTTGAATTCAAATAAGGGACATTTAACGAATTACGCCTTTTCGAATTACTCCAAATTTTTCATAACAACTTTGAAAACTCCAAAAACAAACTTTGTATAACTTGACAAGCTCTACACTTTTGCTTTTGGACTCAACCCCAAAATATGCTTAGATTTTGAAATAAGTTTTCAGGGTAGGATTTAAATACTGAAAATCAGGGTTTTCTTGAAAATTCAAATCCAAACCAAATTTTGAACTTGATTCAAACAATACAATTCAACACATACCACATAAATGTAAACTTGTTTTAGTGAATGCATATCAAAGTTTACAATATGACCAAATGCCTTACAATGCATATGATGACATGTCCTGTTTTTAATATTTAAACACCCGAGGTGTTACACTTGAGTTCTTTATGTTTGATGCATTAGGTTATAAGAGTTGATTGGAACCACTTGATGCATAGAACTACCTTGTCCAGAAATATACCTTGAACCCTATGTAGGTCTAGGATCAAATGTATGCTTAGCGATGCTTAGACCGGTAGAAGTTGGGTGATTTCCTGTCACCTACGAGATATAGGTGGATACCCAAGCACGGTTGGCTATATTTGCTATCATAGAAATAACCATATGTTAATAATAAATGGAGACCGAGTGGAATGTCGATAGAGAAGCAACAAGACATGGAGGTCTTGGGTGTGGATCTATCCCTATCTGTGTTGGTTAAGGACCGATTCGCTGTACGTCCTCATGTCATGTTGAACGCATGCCTATCACTTAGTTGGCCAGATAACTCGTTCCGACCGCGAAGCCGAGTAGCTCAACTCAGGCCGAGGGCCGAAAAGTGAAAGTGCGCACTCTGGCGGTAGTAAGGATGTGCGGGGAGCTATTGGCGTAAGTCCAAATGTGAGATTGACCACCTGGCAGAGTGGACTCCCTAAGAGTGCGACGCTGGGCGGACCCGCGAATTTGTTCCTGAGTTGTATCAAAGGTGACCCGAGGCAACCACTAATCAGGTTGATTGGGTTTGTGTTAAGAATAATTCCCCAGCTAGGTAGGAATCGATTCGAATCGCCGTCTCTCCCGAATAGTGAGAACTTGACTGAGCAACGGCAACGTAGATACACTTAATTGAACTTGATGGTTATAATGATGATGATGATGATGTTACAACATTATACCGGCTATGGTTACTATTGCCTGTTACTAAATGATATCCCACATGTTTGGCATAGGTTAGTTGCTAATCTATAGATGAATAGCTATAATTAACTTGGTTATTGAATTGTAAAAATGTATAGCTCAACTCTTGGCTTTTATGCAAAATGTTGTCAAGCTAGCTTTACCTATAAAGCCTTGCATACTCATTGGTGTCACTTTATTTTTGGTTTATGATAGGTAAGTCTAGCTGAGTACATTCGAGTACTCAGGGTTTATCCCACCATGTTGCAGGTGAAGTTCTCGGCCTGCTGAAGATGGTGGCTAATCGTCGGCGGGCTCGGTGACTCTATATTTATTTCTCATCTATATGCTTTTGTCAGAGGATGCCACTTATGCTAGCAATGTATTTGGGAACTTATCTTAATACAATCATTTGAAAGCTATGTTGTTTTCACTAATCGATTTTGAAGCCCAAACTTGTATTATTATTTGTGAACTCATTTGTACTATTATTTCCGCTGCAACTCTGTGTATGTGATGTGTATTTGCTTAATCACGCGATCTTTGTTGTGATGTTGATTTACCGAGGTCCTTCGTGACACTCGGCGGACTACCGGGTTTATATGAGTGAGAGTACGTGTGTGTCAACGTGTTAGCGGGGACAGCCGTACTTGATCTTATATAAATTGGGCAGTTCTGTCACAGCTGGCATTAGAGCAAGATTAAGCATAATACTGTCATGTACGTAGTTTTAAAAACAAAGTTTTGGTTTTAAAAAGCTTATTTTAACTAAAACTTTAGCTACAGGCAAATTTGTCAAAACTAATTTGCAAAACTATGCTAGCGACATCCTCCTTTATGCCCAGTTAAAGACTATTAGGTGGTTATTTAAGTACTAACATGGAGGTTTTTACTTTCGTCGTCCATACGGCGTGCTATTGTATGAATGACATCCGCTTGGGTGGTAATGTATGGATCAATTGACTCTACGCCCAGATAAGTGTGAGTTATGAGAGCATGACCGTCCAACTGTCGGTATATGGGAGAGTTAGTTGTGGTTACTGGAATATTTACATGTTACACACATTGTATATATGAATGTACTTAATTATGGATATATCTATTAGGTAGTTATGGATACCGAAGTATATATATCTGGGGATGTATATATGGAGAGTATCTTAGTTTACTGCTTTCATTGTGTACTTATTTATCTCTTGTGGGGATGGGCTGCAATAAATTTACCTGCAGGTACGCTAACCACGAATGCGTAGATTAAATGCAGCTGACGACTAGCTATATATCGAGAGAGTACGTGTTATGCCACCGACATAGAACGTGATTGTCACCTTAGGCTGGCAATTTCGTGAGGACGAGCATGATGTCAGGGCAATTGTATACACATCTTATGCACAACAAAATATTCTTTCTTGCGAATATTTCATTAAAAATGCATCTTGTTTTCAATTTCAATATAACTAAGTGACACTGTTACGAATCACTGAAAATAAATTTGCCATAATGCTAACCAAATTCTGGCATCATGCATCAACAAGTCATCGTGTATGTTCACATTTTGAAGCTCGCAAAAGGTGGCGTCACATGGCCACCCAGAAATTATATACAACACAAACATTTGTCCACTCAAGCAGTTATATTAAATATTGTTGTGTTTATGTTTGAACAACTGCCTAGTTATAATGATAGCACAGCATATCAACAACATGTCCAGCCTTGTAGCATGATCCATCAGGATGCTTAATTCTATCACTACAGGCATAACAGTGATGTATATCTTGAGCAATAATGGGTCTTTGAACTTGATCGCGACACCCACCTACAAAGTTTAATGACGAGTTATCTAAGCAATACTGCAAAGAAAAAACTAAACATGAATTAAGATCTAAATAATACATACCGAATTGGTTGTTTTCATCCAGAAAGCAAAAGCATGTAAGAACCTTAGCATTTTGACGCCTGCCAATATGATGCAACTCTGCGAATACAAGCACTTTGCCACTATTCTTCTTTGGTCCATTCTTGGCCTTGGCATAAAAATTCACATGGGCATAAAGTTCAGAGTCTTCAAAAATCGCACCACCAACTGTTGCCTCAACAAGAGCATATTTAACCTAAACAAACAAATATACAATAAAGCATTTGTGTTAATCAAGAACTCTTGCTGGTTGGTGGCTGCTATAAATTCCTGATGGCTGTCCTCCTAGACTCTTACATATTTAATTTCTGTTATGCATGCACTTTGTGTTAATATCTTAGAACTCTGTCATGTGTGAACCTCTGTGATGTTGCACTTTTATGTTGTTTGGTAATGCACTACTGCTGTTGGCACTTGGAAGTGCTGCAGTACCAGGTTGCCAGAACAAATTATGTCAGATTGTGTTTGAAGTTGAGACCAAGCACTTAGGTGTTATGCTCTTAAAGCCTGATGATGCCCTGCCTGTGATGTACTAATGTGCTGTTAGATTGTGTCGACACGATGCCTGTGACTGCATGTGTTGTGAGGTTGTGCCTGTGCTGTGAGGTTGATGTATATCTGCACAGACTGCACCCATGATGTTAATGTATATCGGCACAGACTGCACTACATGTGATGCATCGGTCCTTTTCAGGTGAAACCGAGAAACCAAATAAAAACCCAAAGACCGAACTGTCAGTCTCTCATTTTTCAGGTAGAACTTCAGTTTGTGATCCTGATCGAAATAAAAAAGAAAAAGAAAAACAGTACCAAAATTTCAGTTAAAACCAAACGCCTAGGCCTATATATTGACTTCTACTGCAGACTGAGCTGCCTATTCTTATTCTTAGTACTAGCTAGATAGGCAGTACACATGAGGATTATATCTAACACTCAAGTCAGCCTCTTGCAGGAAAGAACATGGAGAAAAAAGTAATTACCTTATTGTTTCTGTTTTTGTTGTAACGCTTAAGAGCCAGTTCAGCAAATCGATTCGTTTGCTTTTGGCGAGCTTCTTTATCCACTGTTTTATTAGGAACAGGATTGTACCAACTTTTCAATACAGCAGCCATAAAATCATCTACCAATGCATCATATGCAAAATCTTCCTTTTCTGTGAAGCTGGATTCCCTGTTCAAATAATTGTTTCAGGTCATGACTAGAATGGGTGAAAAACGAAATGACCAATGTTATAACCGATCCTAATCGCCATGGCACCGATCAACCTGACTAATCGCGACTAATCGTAGTGCATAACTGATCGCCATGGCACCGCTAAGCCTGACTAATCATCATTAGTCGGATGACTTAATAACATTTGAATGAGACTATTTATCTGAGGGTAAATACAATGACAAAACAATAGGAGGGAAAACAACAACTAGATCACAATGATAAGAGTGAAACTCGTATTAGCTCCAATGCATCAAACAACCCAACATAAGTTCTAAAAGGTAGATTACCTTCCAACAACTCCTGACCTTCCAACAATTCTTGAATCATCATAGCAACCAGATGTTGAACCACGGCAATCTGAAAATCATTTTTCTAATTGTTAAAAAGACGCAAATCTGTTTATATATCATAATTGGAACAAATCTTCATATTATGATTTGGAACAAATCTGTACCTAAGTCTAACTGTGAAGTTATACCTGAGGTCCCACCCTGATCATCATCATGTGAACCACTCTGTATATATTGCTCATCCTCACAGCGGTAGCTGCATGTATATGAAAGCACTTGAATGTAGAAACAGAGGTAAACAAGAGATAAGACCCAAAAAGATAAGTAGAACTCTACGTTGAACTCGTGGGGCTCCATGGAGACATTTCCATTGGCATTGGCAATGGTGGCTTCCCACTTGGCGACGATTGTTGTTGGACGCTTACGCTTCTTTTGCCATTGTCGTTTGGGCTTGAGTTCCTCTGTGTATATTGTTCATCTCCACAGAAGTAGCTGCATGTATCCAAAAGCATCTGAACTTAGAACACAGAGGCAAACAAGAGATAAAGCCCAAAAGAGAAGTCAAACTATACGTTGGACTTGATCCATCATCCCATAGAGACATTTTCATTGGCATTGGCAATGGTGACTTCCCTCTTGGTGACGGGTAGTGCTGGACACTTAAGCTTCCTTTGCCACGGCAGTGTGGGCTAGAGTTCCTCTTGCTACCGCCAAGACAGAGGTGCCCGTGGTCACAGTTCGTTGGGTAGCCCAGCTCTGGGGTCCATAGCAACAATTGATTAAAACACACTCATGCCAATTGTGAGGTTGTGAGGGAGGGGGAATTTGTGAATGAAGATCACCTTGGGTGTGCTGACCATCATCATATCTGCCTCTGCTTCCACTTCCCTCTTCATCATTATAACAGTGCCTGCCTCTCGAAACACAGGAAACATTAGAACACTGAGACCAAGACGATAAAGGTACAGTGACTCGTACATCCTATTAGAATAGCCGTACCCGCCGCTTGAAGAGCCTTTGCGACCGTCTTCCAACCGGGACCGCTTGGGAAACGGCACCGACTTCGATAGCCTGAGCGGCGAGTAGAAGCGCGGGCTGCGGATGTTCTCATCAGGGGCGCGGTGGTGCTGGTGGTCGCGGTACCTCTCCCCTTGTTTGGATCGGATAAGAGGTGACGGCACGGGCGAATTGTCAAACCCTCGCCGTGACCAGAGGGGTCGACGAGAGGAGGTTCCGCGACTCATGTTGGGATCCGGCGACGGCACGACGATGGGAGATTCCACGCCGAGCGGATCGGGGTAACCGACGCCGCACGGGGTGTCGGCGGTGTGCGCCATGGTTGTTAGGTCTAGTCGTCTAGGGTTTGGTTTCCGCAACGGCTACGACGATTCTCACCCGACAAAAAGGCCGATTAAAAAGGAAATCACAAAACTGATGGCAGCCGGATTCATCAGAGAAATCCTTCATCCAGACTGGCTAGCAAACCCGGTCCTTGTGCAGAAAAGAACAAACGAGTGGCGTATGTGCGTCGACTACACAGATCTCAACAAACATTGCCCAAAAGATCCGTTCGGGCTACCACGCATTGACCAGATAGTGACTCAACAGCAGGGTCTGCACTATTATCCTTTCTCGATTGCTATTCAGGGTATCACCAGATCGCATTAAAAGAACAAGACCAGAGCAAGACATTTTATTACTCGTTCGGTGCTTACTGTTACAAGACCATGTCGTTTGGACTAAAGAACGCTGGCGCCACATACCAAAGAGCTATCCAAACTTGCCTTGGGGATCAAATCGGTGAAAATGTGGAGGCATACGTGGATGATGTAGTGGTGAAAACAAAGAACCCAGACACTGATTGAAGATTTAAAGCAAACTTCGAAAACTTGAAGAGATGGAGATGGAAGTTGAACCCAAATAAATGTGTATTCGGAGTTCCTCAGGACAACTACTCGGATTTTTGGTCAGTCAGCGCGATGGGATTGAAGCCAGCACCAAGCAAATTCGAGCTATAACAGAAATGGGCCCACCTAGAAGTATCAAAGATGTGCAGAAACTAACAGGATGCATGGCGGCCCTCAACCGTTTCATATCAAGACTCGGGCGAAAAGGGGTTACCTTTCTTTAAACTACTAAAGAAGACAGACAAGTTTGAGTGGACAAAGAGGCCGACGAAGCTTTCAAGAAACTTAAGGCATACCTCACATCCTCACCAATTCTCACACCCCCAAGGAAAGACGAAGATATGATGCTATACATTGCGGCGACTACTGTGGTCAGCACGGCAATAGTCTAGAAAGAGAAGAAGAAGACGCGTGTATAAAGTACAACGACCCGTATACTACATCAGCGAAGTATTATCTGAATCAAAATCCGGTACCCGCATGTACAAAAACTACTCTACGCCTACATCACTCACGCAAGCTTCGCCACTATTTGAAAGCCACAAGATTACGTGGTGACAGACTTCCGCTCGGAGACATCTTACACAACAGAGATGCACGGGACGCATATCAAAGTGGGCAGTTGAACTCGGAGCTCTTAACAATTTCACCCCGCGGAAAGCAATCAAATCTCAAGCCCTTGCCGATTTTGTGGCCGAGGTGGACAGAGATTCAACAACCTTTATCAGATACAATCCCTTGACCACTGGAAGATGTACTTTGATGGGTCACTCAAACTAGGCGGAGCCGGTGCAGGCGTCCTCCTCATTTCTCTAGAAGGAAAACAACTCAAGTACGTCCTTCAGATATTATGGGCAAGCTACAAATAACGAAGCAGAATATGAAGCCCTCATCCACGGGCTACGAGTGGCAATTACCCTGGAATAAAAAGATTACTCGTATACGGCGATTCAGCAGTAGTCATCAACCAAGTCAATAAAGATTGGGATTGCCACCAAAGAAAACATGGGTGCTTACTGCTGCTGAAATACGGAAACTTGAAAAACATTTCTAAGGATTAGAAATTTTACACGTCCTACGCGATTCCAACATTGCAGCAGATGTCCTTGCCAAGCTCGGATCAGACAGAGCGAAGGTCCCACCCGGCGTATTCATAGAAGAGCTATCAGTTCCCTCTATCAAACAACCCGGTGAAACAAACACATGAAATTCAGGCTAAAAGCGTTCAGATCTTGGTAATCAACACTTCATGGAGCCAAGTTTTCATCGACTATATCAAAGAAAATAAATTGCCAGCAGATAAAACAGAAGCCACCCAAGTTGTTCGCAGAAGCAAAAACTACGTTCTAGTAGGAGATAGACTTTACAGAAGATCAGCTCATTAGGAGTACTCTTAAAATGTGTCTCATTTGAAGAAGGCAAAGAGATCCTAGACAAAATACACTCAGGTTGCTGTGGAAATCATGCCGCCTCAAGGACACTGGTTGGCAAGGCATTTCGCACCGGATTCTACTGGCCAACTGCTTTGAAAGGACACAGAAGAACTTGTCAGAAAATGCAAAGGTTGCCAAATGTTTACAAGACAAGCCCATGTACCAGCTCACAATCTTATCTGCATCCCACCCGCTTGGCCTTTTTCCTGCTGGGGGCTGGATCAAGTAGGACCCCTGAAGAAAGCAAAAGGTGGCTTCGAGTACATCTTTGTAGCAATCGACAAGTTCACCAAGTGGATTGAATACAAACCACTCACGAAATACAGCGCCAACCAAAGTTCATCCAAGACATTACGCACCGCTTCAGCATGCCCAATCAAATCATCACAGATCTAGGCTCCCCCTTCACAGCTACAGAATTCAAGAGCTGGGCACAAGACTGTGGTTTCAGTATAGACTATGCGTCTATTGCATATCCAGAAGCCAACGGACAAGTAGAAGGGCTAATGGACTTATACTAGCCGGATTAAAACCAAGGTTATACGAAGAACTAGTGGACTATGGGTCCAAATGGATTGAAGAATTACCAAAAGTAGTATGGGGGCTACGAACTCAAATAAGCAGAGCAACAGGCTACTTACCCTTCTTCCTAGTTTACAGGTCAGAGGCCGTACTGCCTACCGACTTGATCTGGACATCACCAAAGATAGAACAATACGATGAAGGAGAAGCAGAACACACAAGAAGATTAGAACTCGACAGCTCAGAAGAAGTCAGAGTAAATGCTACCCTCCAATCAGCCAGATACCTACAAGGTTTAAGATGACACTACAACAAGAGTACCCATCCTCGATCACTACAAGTCGGAGACTTAGTGCTAAGAAGGATACAAAAGACTGACGGACGACATAAGCTACTCAGTCCATGGGAAGGTCCGTTCATTGTCACAAAAGTCACCGGACTAGGCACATACATGTTAATAACCGAAGATGGAAAAGAAGTCAGCAATACATGGCACATCAGCCAGCTAAGAAGATTCTACGCGTAAAAACAACTCAAGAGAAAACAGATATGCAAGCCACAAGGGACCAACGTCCACAATCGACGAAGGACAATATTCTTCGACAAACATATGTATTAGTTTTCAATAAAGATGATATTCATCCACAGCATGTCTTGTCATGACTTCCAACGAGTTGTTTTCATGAAACAAAAAGAAAAATGGCTGAAAACATGCCTGAGCATCCCAGCCGAGAGCAAATAGCTGAAAACACGCTTGAGCCTGCTGATGAGGGTAGCTAAAAGCTAACACCCGAAACAAAAAGCAAAATGGCTGAAAACATGCCTGAGCATCCCGACCGAGAGCAAAATAGCTGAAAACATGCTTGAGCCCGCCGATGAGGGTAGCTAAAAGCTAACACCCGAAACAAAAAGCAAAATGGCTGAAAACATGCCTGAGCATCCCAGCCGAGAGCAAAATAGCTGAAAACACGCTTGAGCCCGCCGATGAGGGTAGCTAAAAGCTAACACCCGAAACAAAAAGCAAAATGGCTAAAAACATGCCTGAGCATCCCGGCCGAGAGCAAAATAGCTGAAAAGACGCTTGAGCCCGCCGATGAGGGTAGCTAAAAGCTAACACCCGAAACAAAAAGCAAAATGGCTGAAAACATGCCTGAGCATCCCGGCCGAGAGCAAAATAGCTGAAAACACGCTTAAGCCCGCCGATGAGGGTAGCCAAAAGCTAACACCCGAAACAAAAAGCAAAATGGCTGAAACATGCCTGAGCACCCCGGCCAAGAGCAAAATAGCTGAAAAGACGCTTGAGCACACCGATGAGGGTAGCTAAAAGCTAACACCTAAAACTAGTCGACCGAAATTGAACTTCAAAAGACCCTCCAGCTCTTCGTTCCGAAAAGCAAGAGGCTCGGGGGCTACATCTAGATAGGAATACTTTTTCCTCAGAAAAGCACAAGCGCCACCCAAAAAGCATTCAGATGCCGAAGTTCGTCAAGGCAACATTCTATGCCGAGTCGTTTTTACATAGCGCGGACGAAAGGTTGTCAATACAAAGATTTACATCTAACAAGTCATAGCGTGGACAAAGCACTCGATAGATCACAAAAGAAGAAGAAAAGAAAAGTACTCAACAAATCGAGGGGTCTCGTCAGGATAACGCACAGAGTTGTTTTGCGGAGCAGAGACGAAAATGGGACAAACTACTCAGCAAGTCAAGTAACTTCGACCACACCCAGGCAAAGAATACATCAACGAAAATAAAGAATCTTCATTTAAAGAGGAGTGTAATATTACAAGGGGCTGGTCAATCGGATCAGGCATTGTCATCATAAAGGGAAATGTCAATATTTAGACTGTCTACAACCCTACTGGCTAAACCTTCGACCTCAGGCTCCATCCTCTGAACGACGTCAAGGTATTCTTGGCTTTCAGCTTCCTCTGCTATCTTGGGCAGAGGCGCCTCTGGAGCAAGGACCCAGACCTGGGCCAGCACATTCTTGGTACATACTTGAGCACACTTCTTCGCGAACTCTTGGAAACAAGTCGGAATCCGGGGAATGAACTGCGCCCAAGATTGCCCATCATCCGCTGGAGTCCGGAGAACATCGGCTACTAAACGAAAAGATTTCCACAAAACATTCCAATTTTCAGTAGCCGTCGCCAGCTTCCCGGACAAGCCTTCAATTGTTTTTTGGGCCTGCACAAGATCTCTGTCAGCTCCGCGCCTAATCAGCTTAGCAAGGGCGAGTTCTTCCTCAGCATGAGTAATTACCTCCTCAGCCTTATTATGACTAGAGCGGACAAGAGCCTTCATTTCATCGATACTCTCTGAGAGCTTCTGCTTCTCAACTCGGAGAACTAGACAAAACACCCAAGAACAAGTCAGCAAAAAAAGAAGTCAAAATACAAGAAGAAACAGGCAGAACCCGTGGCACCTTTGCATTCATTCTTTGCAGACTCCACCGCGGCATCTCTCTGCTTCTCCGTCTCCACTACCCGGGCACGAAGGGTCTTCTCATCCTTTTGGTGCATTTGACGCTCTGTCTCCAACTCAGCCCGGAGAAGGTCGAGATCGGCTTTCAGAGCGTCCACCTTAGAAGACAACTTTCTCTCATTTTCAGATGAGAAAAAGAAGCCATAATGATCACGAGAAAAAGACTGAGCAAAAAGAGGCAAAGAGAAACAAGGCGTAAGGACAGAAGAAAAACAAGCACGCAAAAAAAGGAGTGATAGTAAAACCTACCTGGAGCTTTTCACCAAAAGAAGTCGCGAGGGTCGACAAGCTCCCCCAAGCTGTGGTCAGCTCCGACAACCGATGGGTGGCATCGAACTGTTGCACCACGTCATCAGAAAAAGAGGGACCGTCGGAAGCAAGAGAAGGGGAAGGAGAGGCCGGCTGGGGCAAAGAAGGAGCGACCAAAGCAACCTCTAGGGAAGCCGGAGCCAAACCCTCAGAAGGACCCGGCACGACGGCCATAGTCACCTCCGGAGCGGCCAAGTCCGCAACTTCGCTAGGTAGCTCCGAAGCCCCCGCAGCAACTTCATCAACAGAATGTTGTGACTCCTGAGGCTCGGAACTCATTGGCATGGCAGGAGGCAGAGAAGAAGTCGATGAAGAAATGAGAGAAGATGAAACACTGAAAAGTGATAAAAGGAAGCACCGATAAGAACCAGAAGAAGGAAGATAGAAGCCAAAAAGATAAAAGCCAGAATTTACTCACCTGACCACTTTCTTCTTCACGAAGCCAAAAGAAGGCCTCGCAGGGGGAACCACGACGGTGAAAACGTCCCCGCCACCCGGCGACGGGAGCGGGATAGCCGACAACGGAGCCACGGAAGAAGCCGGGGCTGGAGCCGTGGAAGAACTCCGCACTGGAGGAGCGGTAGAGCTCGGGACCGAGGCTACCAAAGAACTCGACACCAGAGCTTCAGAAGAAGTCGGCGCGGGAGCCTCGGAAGAACTCACACCCGACCTCCGATTACTTCAAAAAGTTCAAGACTAAAAGTCAAGACAAAGAAGAGAAATTCAATGCAATAGGAATATGAAAAACAACTCATCGCCGCATGATGAGGGGTACTTCATCATCCTCTTCTCCCTCAGCCAAGGAAACCAGAGCACCTGCTGAAAAAAGGATAAAAAGTACTCGGTTCAAGAGGGAAATAGGAAAACAAAGGAACAAAGAGTATTAAATGTGCTCACCTAAGAGCATGCTAGCAACAACTGGAGTACCTGAGGGAGTACTTGGTTTGTGAGGCTTCTTGGAGACAGGCAGGCCAGATGAAGACCCATCCGTTCGCCCCCTCTTCGGGACACTGCGAGGACCGCGAGGGACTAGACGAGGAACATATTCTTCATATACATCAACAAATCCGGAAGACACCCCGGGAAGGGCGGTAGAGGTTTGGGACTTACTAGTTGTAGAAGTTCTAGCAAGTTTATCCCCGGTCTCCACCACAGCGGGGAGAAACATCAAGAGGGATCGGGTCAACAAAGTTCCACCCAAGCTCCTGCAAAAAAGGATAAAACACCGAGACAAAGAAAAGCTAAGCAAAAACGGATGCAGCAAGAGTACATAAAGTACTCAAACAAAAAGATAGACAACTCACAGCTGGGGGCGGGTTGTTGGCTGAGAACTCGGAGACAGCAGGAGGAATGACGCTCACTCCTTTCAGCATCTTCTGGAGACGCTCGAGTACCTCCTCACCGGTTAGCTCAAGAGCTGGGACCATGCGTGAAGGATCCTCGGCCGTAGAATACTCAAAGCCAAGATACTCCCACTCTTTCAAAGGCTGAACCCGGCGACAAAGAAAGCTCGAAACAATATCGAAGCCGGTCAAACCCTGCTGTTTCAATATGCTAATCCTATCAAGGAGTGGCTGGATCACTTGAATCTCAGCAGGTGACTCAAGCTTCTTGTCCCATCGGTCATTCACCACAGGACCAGATCCAGAGTGGACGACGAGGGAAGGGATCAAATTGGCAGCGTAAAACCACTCGGCACGCCAATCTTTTACAGAATCGACCAGGTCATAGTCAAAAAACTTAATCTTGAGACCCTGGCGAAACTGAATCCCGCAACCGCCAAGAACGCTGGTTTCTTCACGGCGGGGTTGAGGTTTCAGACGAAAGAAAAAGCAAAAAAGAGATAGAGGAGGAGGGATTCCAAGGAAAGCTTCACAAAGATGAACGAAAACAGAAAGATGGAGAATGGCATTGGGGGTTAGATGGTTCAGACTAACCCTAAAATAACCAAGAAACTGATGAAGGAAGGCGGAAGCAGGAAGGCAAAGTCCAGCGCGGACAAAGGAAACGAAGAGGACAATCTCACCAGGACCCAGAGCTGGAACGCGATGCTCGCCCAGAACTCTCCATTCAGCGATGACTTTGCTTTGGATCAAGCCGTCGCTAACGAGCTCACGCAGCTGGTCTTCGCTTGTTGTTGGAGCCGGCCAGACCTTCTGAGCAGCCCTCATGGCCACAAACTCCTGGTTTTCGATCAAAGAAAGGGATGACTCCTCGTCCACGAAGGTCGCCTGGGACTTGCTTGCGGTTTTCTTCTTTCCCATGAACTGGCGGAAGCAAAAAAGGCACTAAGGAAGATGAAGCTAGGATGATGGTGCTCGGGTGACGGCGACGATGATGGCGGTGGATTTCTGAAAGCTAGGGTTTAAAGGCAAGAGCTGGGCAGCAAGGGAAAGGAAGATAAAAGGTCTTTAAATAGATTTTTCAGTGATACAAACGGCCCACAAGGCCCGTTAAAACACAGTGTGAGAACGCAACGGTCTATTTACCGACGCAGCTAAAACGACGGAGGGCACAAATCCGCACAACGGTACAAACCAACGGGCAGATTTCAGACTTATCCGTCCAACACCACGGCAGGGCTATTAGATCGCTACAAGAACAACTCGTCGAACCAAGAAGAAAGAAAGGGCTACCTCACAAGGAACAAAGGAACCCAGTTATTTAAGAAAGAACTCGGTAATCTTATGAATGAATAGGGATCACAGCAGAAAAGTAAAAGACAACTCAGAAGACAAGATTTATTCCATTACAAGTGGCTTCAAAAATAGAAGATTACAAATCTTACAAGACCCAACGAACTCAGTACCACGAAAAGCAAAGTAGCAAAGAGGAACACGGACACGGCTAGGCTCTGGAACAACTACGTGTCCCAAATTACTACTCGGAAGGACAAACCGCCATCAGCTACACTATTTTCTTCAAAGGACGGACGCAGTGCATCCAAGGCGGAAATCGGCAGCACGGCAGGGCAACATGGAGCAGAGAAGGGCGGCGGGCATCTATCTACCCAAGAACAGGCGACGAGGATCAACCCAGAACTGCCAGATGAAGGAACGAAGCCCACATCACAAGACTTCCTCCAACTACCGCCACGTACATCCTGGCACAATGCTGTTGCGGGATTAGCCTACCTCTAATCCCTATCACAAGACTTCCTCCAGCTACGACAAGACACACAGAAACTACAAAATATGCCCGAGGGCTGCTCTACTTCACAAACTACCATGTTCATGACCACGAAGGTTTCAACAGAACGTCCAATGGATGAAAACAAGCACTCTGGGACAGTATTTATAGACCAAAGGAGCGGCGCACATGGACTAGGAGTATCAACGAAATAAGCCTAACAAAGGACACAGTGAAAAGACAGGACTCAATAATGGATGACTCAGGTGAGAGGAAACAGTACACGAAGACAGGCATATTGAGAAGAATATACCAGCATAGTACAACCCATGAACAAAAGGCATTTACACTCAACCACCACCATACAACTACATCTGACAACAGCAGACTATCAAAGAATATGCCAAGACCTCGCATCCGAGTTCTTCCTGAACAAAACAACACGGATATACGCTCGGGGGCTCGGCCAGCATCATAGCTTAATCAACACTAAGCTAGGGAGCTCGGCCTTCATTTCAACTACTCCCGGAGGCTCGGAACCAAAGACAAAGGACCAAGAATACAAGAAACTCAAGACTACAACGACGACGACACATCAAGACTCTTCATCCGACTTCTTTTCTAAAGAGAAGAACTCGGAGAAAGCACGGGGCTGCGGGATACATAGCCCTAGAATTTTTTGAAGACAAGAATCTGGACCCTCCAACTTTTGCAAGCAAAAGCAAGAGGCTCGGGGGCTACACTCAGTGAGTGCAATTTTTACGAAAAATTGCACCCACCCAAAAAGAACCCGGACATAAGCTCGGATGCTACATGCCGCGAAACTACTCGGATGATGGTTTAATCCAAGACTAAAGGGCCGCTTCGGAAAGATGCCGCAAAACTACTCGGATGATGACATAATCCAAGTCTCGGGGACCACTTCAGAACACAAATTTTCAAACAACATAAAGATTCAAGACCCTCCAACTTTTTGTTCCAAATAGCAAGAGGCTCGGGGGCTACACTCAGTGAGTGCACTTTTTCTTCGAAAAAGCACACGTCACCAAAAGACTTCCTCAACGCAGACCACTTCAAGACATTACGACAAAAAGAACCCGGAACGAGCCATATTCGAGTTTTTTTTATAAAACTTCAACGAACAAACAGAGCAACTTCAAGACAAGATCCTCCAGCTACTTGTTCCAAATAGCAAGAGGCTCAGGGGCTACAACCAGATGGACATACTTTTTCTTCAAAAAAGCACTCACCACTCGAAGGTCCCAAGAAGCGCTACAAGGTTTCACTCCAGAACGCACTCGGACGACGTTTGTTACTACTCATCAAGACCTAAAAAAGCAAAACGAGACTTTCAGAGCTCAACCATGAAGTGCTCGGGGGCTTGTCGATACGGGACCCATAGGATACCCCACAAAGGAAAGAGAAGATCTAGTCTAACTAGGATTCTTCCCTTGTAATCCTAGTAGTAGTACTATTCAGTAATCCTACTAGTAACTCTCATTATAAACCGACTAGGACTCTGACCTCCTGACTATATAAAGGAGGGCAGGGCTCCTGGATGGGAGGACGACAATTGTACAACACAACATATCACAATCAATCCAACGCAAAGGCTAACGCCGACTGGACGTAAGGTTATTACTCGATCTACGATCGAGGGCCTGAACCAGGATAAATCGACTGTCTCTTGCGTTAACCATCGAGTTCAGCATACGCCGAAGCCCGAACATACTGCCCCGGGTACCCCCCGTGGCAGGCTATCGGTGGTAAAACATCGACACCATGATGCCAAGGATGGTATAATGGTGCACTCCGATTGGTATCACGCTTCAAAGGTCCATCTTTTATAAATTAGCATCATTTGGTAGACATTGTCTCCTATATTTCCTATCTAAGCATATGTGCAAGCCACAATCCAAACTCATAGCACATATGTAGCGGGATCAATTGCTACCATATGGAGTTCATGAAACTTGTCCATATCCTTTTACACATGGTAAATATGGTTGGGCAAGCAACATGGATTCAATTAAATTTCAATTCATATCTTTGTGAAAGGGTTGTCATCAATTACCAAAAAGGGGGAGATTGAAAGCTCTAGTTTGGTTTTGGTGAATTGATGAAACCCTAAGTGCTAACCTAGTTTATCAAGTGATCATGAGATAGGTAGCATATTCCAAGTGGTGAAGCAAATGAAGATCATGACATGAAGATGGCGATGCCATGGTGATGATCAAGTGCTTGGAATTGAAAGAAGAAAGAGAAAAACAAAAGGCTCAAGGCAAAGGTATAAGTTGTAGGAGCTATTTTGTTTTGGTGATCAAGACACTTAGAGAGTGTGATCACATTTAGGTTTGATAGTCGTACTATTAAGAGGAGTGAAACTCGTATTGGAATGCGGTTATCAAAGTGCCACTAGATGCTCTAACTCATTGCATATGCATTTAGGATCTAGTGGAGTGCTATCACCCTTGAAAATATTTGTGAAAATATGCTAACACATGTGCACAAGGTGATACACTTGGTGGTTAGCACATTTGAGGAAGGGTGAAGAAGATAGAAGTGAAAAGGAGTTAGTCACGCTGGTCACGAGGCGACCAGATGCTAGTCTTGGAAGGACCGGCGCGTCCGGTCAAACGTGATAGCGTAGATGCTAGCTTCGGTCAAATTGATCGGACGCTGGGTCTCGGACTGACCGGATGCTGAAAGGCTGCATCCGGTCCCAGCTAACATGGCAGCACAGTGGTTAGGGTAACTGACCGGCCGCTAGTAGGGTCCGGTCAAGCATGATCGGACGTGTCCGATCGAAGAAATTCATTTCTAGAACCTTATTGGAAACGACTGGAGGCTGAGCGTTTGGTTAGTTTGTGCGCTGTGTCCGGTTAGCAGATGACCGTTGAAATCTAACGAACAGTATTTGAAGCAGGGGACACGTGGCGTGTATCATGTGACCGGACGCTGAGGGCCAGCGTCCGGTTGATCGGACCAGAGCGTCCGGTCACCCCGCGTTGTGCCCAATGAAGGGGTACAACGGCTCTATTTCATGGGGGCTTCTATTTAAGCCCTATGACTGGCTCAAGCTCACTCTCTTGGCCATTTGTATTGACATAGCAACCTTGTGAGCTTAGCCAAAGCCCTCCCACTCATCTCCATCATTGATTCATCATCTTTGTGAGATTGGGAGAGAATCCAAGTGCATTGCTTGAGTGTTTGCATCTAGAGGCACTTGGTATTCATGTTTTGCTGTAGGATTCGCTTGTTACTCTTGGTGGTTGCCGCCACCTAGATGGCTTGGAGCAGCAAGGATCGTCGAGCGGAGGGTGGTGATTGTCTCTGGCTCCGATCGTGGTGATTGTGAGGGGTTCTTGACCTTTCCCCAGCGGAGAGCCAAAAGGTACTTTAGTGAATTGCTCGTAGCTTGTGTGATCCTCATCTTGTGTTGGTTGTGTGGCACCCTATTGAGGGTTTGGCGTGTGATGCCAATTAGTGCGTGAACCTCCAAGTGAGTGAATCGTCACAACGAGGAGTAGCTTGCCGGCAAGCAAGTGAACCTCGATAAAAAATTATTGTGTTCATCCTTTGATTCCGAGGTGATTGGTCTTCATTGGTATTCACTCTTATTATTGATTGGTTCCTTCATCTACATGACGGTATAACTTTCTTGATCACTCTCTTTACATTACCACAAACTAGGTGTCAAGCTCTTTAGTGTAGCTAGTTGTGAGAGCTTGCTTGCTTGGTTGGCGTGGCTTTTTAGTTAGTCTTTGAGAGCACACTAACATAGGATAGTGTCATAGCTATTGTGTGAATAGATACTATCTAAACTAGAAGTGTGGTAGGTGGCTTGCATTTTGAGTAGGCTAGCGCAACTCTTGCTTTGCCTCATAATTGTCTAACCATTTTGTTAAGTGTTGTTGTAGAAATTTTTATTAGGGTATTCACCCCCCTTAGCCATTAGGACCTTTCACCTCCTTTGTCATAGCTCCTCGCCATGCTCCTGTGCACAAGTGAGGGCCTCCGCACGAGGGTCCGGAGGGGTGTGGGTCTATAGAGACTCCGCTACCACCGACGGCTGTCCTAGAGCGTCCGCCATAGCGCACTCATGGGACAGAGGGTGACTAGGTGCCACGATGTTGCCGATGCTAGAGCCGTCGCCATCAACCTCATCATCCATGAGGTTATGGAAAGAGGCGGGAGTGTAGCCCGCCATCCCCACAAATTCGGATGTGAGAGGGGGCAGCGTCAGCATCTTTCGGAGCCCCCGTGCATACGCGTCCATGGAGGACGTGAGGCCATAGGGGAACCAGTTGCATGGCGGTTGCGGCGGGGACAACGGGGCCCCTCTGAAGAATCGGTAGAAGATAGTAAATAGCGAGTAAAGAATAATATGTATGTTACTCATAGTGGGGTTTGAGCCCAGCGTAGGCTTAGAGTGAAGCACAGGCGCCTCGTTGTTGAGGTCACTGGGTGTCCCAGAGCTGACGGAGGGCGCTCCTCCTCCGACCAGCGCCGGGACAAGTGCCTCCTCACATAGGCGAAGCAAGCCAAGCTAGTCAGTGACAAAGTCTAGGCTTCCGAAGAGGAAGGTCTGGGATGGCTCAAAGATAGGAGGAACCCATATCCCAACAGGTGGGAGCGCAGGAAACTCCAGTGAGCCAAAGCGAGTCGTATCGCTTGAGCCTGCCATGCCGAAGATGGTGAAAAGGTGGGCCACCCGATGACCAAAAGCGTGAACGTACGATGTCCTCCCCATGGGCGACACCAACTGTCGGTGTGAAAAGTGACCAACTAGTAAATATTTGTCGTTTTGCTGTATGTTGAGATCGGATGTGGCCTAGCACTCAATGACATTGGATTTATACCGGTTCAGGCAATGTGCCCTACGTCCAGTTTGAGTCGATCGGTGACTTTATTCCAAAGCCTAGGTGCTCGAAGTTTGCTATGGGGTTACAAACGAGTGGAAGTAAGATGGGGGTGCTAGAGGTTCGGTCGGACTCTAGTCCGAAGGGCCAAGAGTGACGGGAGCTCCTACGTGCGCTAAGTATTCGAACGTGTGCTCTGTGTAGCTTTAGAATGTCTAAAGCTAGCAGAGAGTGAACTGGAATGATCTGTCTGTTGTTCGTTGTTCGATCGTCTATTTTCTTTGGGAGAGGGCGCATCCCCTTTTATAGATGAAGGGGACGGCCTTACAAGTGAGAGAGAGTGTGTGTGCTACCTAGTCTTGTTGCACACGCCGTCAGGTACAAGACGGTTTATCGTCACCCACAATACTGTTGATGCCCAGATGCATGTGGTTGGTTCCATCGTGTTCTTCTGGTATGGCAAATGTCGGCACCTACCATACTGTAGGACAATGTCGACGCCCACAACACTATTCGTTTGTTCTGACATGTCTGGAAGGTTATAAAGTACCCTTTTGACATGACCTGACAGTACTATCCTGCAGGTGTGTAGGGTACGGTCCTTGGTATTGCGGTTTAACTTGAGCGTCGTGTCTTACTTGCTCTGCCTGATTTCTTGGGTTCTCACCGAGCGGGCGTCCCCGTTCGGCCGTTCCCAGTCGGCTCCGACCACGCCGGTCAAAGAAGAGCTGTAAACAGAGGTTCGGTGTATTCCCGGTCGGAGACGCGGGTCGGAGTCGGAAGTGAGCGTCGCCCTCCTTGGCCAGGCCTTCCGGTTGGAGAGGCGGGTCGGAGTCGGAGGCCTTCCGGTCGGAGACTGGATCACTCTTCCGGCCTGTCGTTAGGTATCTGGGCCGGCCCAGGAGTTGCGCGTCATCCGCAACGTCGTTTGCTGGGCCAAGCTTTTTGCTGGAAAGCAGGCCCATTAGGGACCCCGGGTTTATGAACCCGCACCTCCTATCTTTTACCAAATTGTAATAGGTGGTTAGATTGACTTAAGTTACAGAGATATGATGCCAAAAATTTAGAGATCTGAAACCAATGGTAACAGGAAAATGCTCAAAGGAAATTTGACTCACCTACTCCGGTTCTCTCAGCTAAGTTCTTTCTTCTTTTTCTTTAAACAATTCTGTACCAAAAAAATGGAATCCGTTAATCATTGTGTTTCCATATTAGCAATTGGAAGAATGGTTTTGAATTTGATTGGGTTGTACAAAGAAAAGAAAAAGAAGCATGCATGAACCCAAGCATGAGATGGTTTCCATGTTGGAAAAAAAACAAAAAAAAACAAATAAAGTTCAGATTCAGATATTTATCCACTCATGACTACTGTACAGCTCCAGTCAGCCTCTGATTGGCCTGGAACACAAAAATCTTTATTTCTTGGCAGGTTGATAATTCAAGTAGCAATAGAATTTTGGACAAAGACACAATAAAGCACACCATTCAAACTAAGCTACTGAAGAGGCTAACCCACAGTCCAACTTCTGAAACCAGTTTTCCAATAATACTAACTCCAATTCTATTGATTCTTCATCATAAAATCATTACGTCAAACCCTATCTATCCATACTAGTTCTATATATAATGTTTCGAGCTCATTTGAATTGAGGTGTTATGGTGGGGAAGACTTATGCAAGGCGCAACAACAGAAGGGCCTGAACCGGACCAGGGAGAGGTGGAACGTGGTCACCATCGGTGCGCAGACCTGCAGCTTTAGGACAGCCATGGTGCACACGTGGTTGTGGCGAACGGGGACCAAGTCACGTGCCGTGGTCTCGCCCGCGACGCCAAGCTCAAGATCGGCGAAGAAGTCTTCCCAGTGGACTGCTTCTCCATCCCACTAGAGTGCTATGACATGGTCCTAGGGATCACCTGGCTAAGGACCCTAGGGCCGATCCTGTGGGACTTTGAGGGTCTTTGCATGGCATTCGTCCTCCGTAGCCACCGCGTCCTGTGGACGGGCATTGGCTCACCAAGAGCGGGCCGCGCCGAGCAGCTACTCTCCGGCCACATCTTCACCGACAAGGGGGCGGAGCCAGTCCTCCTGGACCATCTCCTCGACACCTACGCCAACGTGTTCATGGAGCCCACAGGGCTCCCACCCACGCGCCCCTATGATCATCGGATACACTTGAAGCCCGGCACCGAACCCGTCGCCGTCTGCCCCTACAGATATCCCTACCTCCAGAAGGATGAGTTGGAGAGGCAGTGTGCGGCAATGCTCTAGCAGGGGGTCATGCGGGATAGCACTTCCCCCTTCTCTGCACTGGTACTGCTTGTCAAGAAGCAGGACGGGACTTGGCGCTTTTGTGTCGACTACAGGTCACTCAACGCCATGATGGTGAAAGACAAGTTCCCGATCTCGGTCATCGAAGAGCTTCTGGATGAGCTCCATGGTGCCAAATTCTTCACCAAGTTGGACCTCCGTTTAGGTTATCACTAGGTCCGCGTCGACCCCGCTGATGTGGAAAAGACGACATTCCGAACACACCACGGCCACTTCGAGTTCTTGGTCATGCCTTTTGGCTTGTCCAACATGCCTTCGACGTTCCAGGCGCTCATGGACCTCATCCTCAAGCTGTTCCTACGATGTAGCGTCCTCATCTTTTTCGACGACATCCTCGTCTATAGTTCCACGTGGACCGAGCACCTGTAGCATCTTCGCGCCGTCCTGGACGTCCTCCGCGAGCACCGGCTGCATCTCAAGCGGTCCAAATGCTCTTTCGCTACCTCGTCGGTCCACTACCTTGGCCATGTCATCACGACTGAGGGGGTGGCCATGGACATGACCAAGGTGGCGGCTGTACAGTCGTGGCCGCAGCCGCGTTCGGCGTGCGGCCTTCATGGTTTCCTCGGGCTAGCCGACTACTACCGCCGGTTCATCAAAGACTACGGCACCATCGCCGCCCCATTAACGCAGCTCTTGCAGAAAGAGGGGTTTCAGTGGTTAGACACCGCTGACACGACATTTACGGCCCTCAAGGCCGCGCTGTGTGCGGCGCCAGTGCTCCATCTCCCGGACTTCAATGCCACGTTCGTCGTCGACTACGACGCGTCCGGCTCTGGCTTCGGAGCCGTCCTTCATCAAGACGGGAATCCCATCGCATTCTTCAGTCGGCCCTTTGCGGCTCAGCACCTCAAAGCAGCTGCGTACGAGCGCGAGCTCATCGGTCTCGTCCAAGCGGTCCGCCATTGGCGCCCTTATCTTTGGGGGCGTGCTTTCGTCGTCCGGACTGATCACTACGCCCTCAAGTTCATGCTCGACCAGTGGCTTTCGACAATTCCACAACATCACTGGGTGAGCAAATTGTTCGGGTATGATTTCAGGATTGAGTACCGCCCCGGCAAGGCGAACGTGGTGGCCGATGCGCTGTCCCACCGCAACGGCGACACCCTACTCTTGGCGGGTCTCTGTGACACTGATGCGGCGTCCCTCACGGTGCTCTCGACTCAGATGTTCTAGCTCTTCGATGACCTCCGCCAGGAGCTGGACACCGACGCCACGTTGCGTGCACACCGCGACGCCGTGGCCGCCGGTGCGCACAGGGCCTCCTGGACCGTCCACAAGGGGCTCATACTCCATGACGGATGTGTCTTCGTGCCTACATCGTCCCCGCTCCTGGACGACATCCTCCAGCTCGCCCACACAGGAGCCCACTAGGGCATCCAAAAGACTCTACGGTGGCTCCGTACCGAGTTCTACGTCGAGCATGATCTGCGCGTCGTCGGCGACTTCGTGTGTTCCTGCTCCACGTGCCAGCGGAACAAAACAGAGATGTTGCACCCCGCGGGACTGCTGCAACCCTTACCGGTGCCCTCGTGAGTCTGGGCAGATATCTCCCTCGACTTCATTGAGGCGCTTCCCAAGGTCCACGGTAAAAGTGTTCTCCTAACCGTGGTTGACAGGTTTTCAAAGTATGCGCACTTCATTCCCTTGGGCCACCCCTACACGGCGTCATCAGTGGCGCGAGCTTTCTTCCAGGACATCGTGCGCCTCCATGGATTTCCCGAGTCCATCGTCAGCGATCGTGACCCGGTGTTCATGGGGCATGTGTGGCACGATCTTTTTCGCCACGCCGGCATCCAGCTTTGGATGAGCACTGCGTTCCACCCACAGAAGGATGGGCAGTCCGAAGCGGTGAACAAGGCCATAACCATGTACTTGAGATGTCTCACTGGTGACCACCCTCGCGACTGGCTGGACTGGCTGCTGTGGGCAGAATTCTGTTACAACACCGCATATCACACGACGCTTCAGACTACTCCGTTTCAGGTGGTCTACAGCCGTCCTCCGCCCGACCTGCTACCGTATGTTCCAGGGGAGGCGCGCACGGAGGCCGTCGACACCATGTTGTTCAACCGGGATGAGTTCTTGGACGAGGTACGCGCTCGCCTCCTCCAGGCATAGGAGTACGCTCGACGCTTCTACGACGCCAAGCACCGTGCCCTGGAGTTTGCTGTCGGGGACTGGGTACTGCTCCGCATGCTTCATCGACACACGCAGTCCCTAGCCCCTGGCGGTCGCGGCAAGTTGGGGCCCAAGTATGCTGGCCCTTTCCAGGTGATTGCGTGGGTGGGCGAGGTGGCCTACCGGCTTCGTCTTTCGGAGGGCGCCCGGATTCACGACGTCTTCCATGTCGGGGTGTTAAAGCCATTCCGTGGTACACCGCCGACGTTAGAGCCTATGCTTCCTCCACTTCGCCACGACCGGCCTCTCCAGCGACCGGAACGCATATTGCGCTCTAAACTTCGTCGTGGCGTCTGGCACGTCCTCGTCGAGTGGTCTGGCATGCCTGCGTCCGAGGCAACGTGGGAGCCGGTTCCTGCATTCCGGGAAGCCCACCCTTCCTTCCAGCTCGCGGACGAGCTGTTTTCCGAGGGAGGGAGAGATGTTATGGTGGGGAAGACTTATGCAAGGCGCAACAACAGAAGGGCCTGAACCGGACCAGTGAGAGGTGGAACGTGGTCACCATCGGCTATCGTATTCAGGCTCATCTAGAGTCCTAGCAGATTTGGGTTAGAGTCTTAGAAGATTTGGTCCAGATTCATAGCAGGAGTCTGTTAGCGTCAAGAGTCGAGTTGGTTAACGTCCAGAGTCAAGTATCAGGGTCGAGTTGCAAGGACTATAAGAGTCCAACTTCATTAAGGAAACAATTAGCCTGGGATTGTGACTACAAGTCACCCTTGGGCGCCCGGCGTCTCCCTGTTCATCGTCATCTCTTGCCACCGCAATCACGGCTCCTGCCCGCCGAACCCTTGCACGCTCTCATGCTCCTCGATCTCCTCCGTACTTCCTTCGAAGTAAAGCCCATCGCCATACCATGAGGGCTGCTTTAAATTGACCAATTTCCAATATGTAATTGTTCTGGGTGTCTTTCTTACCCACAAAAAGGGTCTTGTGTCTGGCACCAGGCTGATATGTATCTATGTGAGCCTGCCTAACAGCAAAGGAAAAGGATTCAGGAGAAGGCAATAGAACGTGTGTACGTATTTGCTGAAAATTTGAATATTATACTTTCCGAACATAGCAGAGAAGTGATATTTCAGCACAAGTCCTAGAATGCAGCAAGAATATCTAAGCAATAGTGGCATGTAAGTTAACACCTTAAAACTTGTTAGTGCCTTTTCTGTAAATTTGCCAAATACTAAGACCAGTCATAATGAAGTAAACAGTGTTTACAGGTTACAATTTTCAGTACTGTGGTAGTGCTATAGAAATTCAAATGAGTGATAACAAAACATAACTCTAACTAACTGTCTCATCATCACATATCCTGATCCCATTTGCACTGCCTATCGAAATGCCACCAAGGTGGGGAGGATGAAGAGCAGAAGGGCTAGGAACATTCAGTGCAAAGCACACAGAACTGCAGGCGCTGATCCAGTAAAGGACATGGGTGTTGGAAGCGTTGAAGAAGTTAGCCAATAAGCTTTGAAAGGGGTCGAAAAATTAGCAGGCATAATACATGTACACAAATGTAATTAGATCAGATCCTATACAAATAACCAATTAGCTTAATTTAGGGGTGGGTTCTTGGTTTCGCACAGCAGGAAGGGGTTGGCACACCTGGTGGGCGGAGTCCCGAGGCTGAGCGGGGCCCTAGGGTTCCGGCTGAGGGCCCGAGGCTTCGCGTCCGGCGGCCGCCACGGTCCATCGTCGTGCGCTGGCTGGGGCAGGGGCAGGGCGCGCGCGGGCGTCGGCGCAATAGGGCGGGCGCGGGCAGCGGCGTTGGCGCAGGGGGAGGCCTTCGAGTGGCGAGGTGGAGGAGGACGCCCGACGGCAGCTGCGTTGCGGCGACAGACTCGAGGGTGGGTGGGGGTGTGGGCGGCGGAGGGTTTTTTTTTATGGTAGCAAACTTTGCCAGTTTTTCAGAAAGGGGACATATCAATGTGCAAACCAGGGAACCTGTGGAAACTTGGAAACTTCTAATTAGATTCACTCGATGCTGATCCAATGGATGGGGTGAGTGGTGGGACAATTTTGGCGCCTAAACCCTCCCACCTGCCCGGCCTTTTTTTGGAAAAACCCCCTAGCGATCCGCATGCACGGATTGCTTGGGTTGAATGGTAGTTGGTTCATCAGGGGCCTTCCACTGGTTGTGCTCTCTGGTCCTTCGGTCAAGATGAAAAACATAGAAACTAAGAGAGGAGATACAGATGGAACTTTGACTTTCTTACTATAAGTAATGAATACATACTGTTGGCATTTGGATTGCATCAATCTTACTGTTGAGAGATCTGACAGCTCTAACAATCTCCTGCACAAAGAGGGCAATGATCAGCCAGGGTCCAAACAGTGGCTCTGCATTGTCTTTTTCAGCAACCCAAGGTGACATGGTTTCAGAATGCAAAACGGGATACGAGTGCCATGGTTTCAGAATGCAAAATAGAATGCAAGATTGACCATATAATTTGAGCCATCTCCAAATTTGAGCTAGCTTGGTATGTTTTATGGTGAAACCGAACTGACATCTATTGAGATGACAGGGAAACTTAAACCGACTAGCAAGTTGGTAAGATAGTTATTTGTGCGCACATGCCAACCATCAGAAGAACCCAAAAGACAAATGGAATTAATGGTTCATATCGAATTAGAGGTGAATCATAGCATAGAACCCAGGGCTTACCCTCGATGTCTTTTCTAAAAATTCTGATGAGTCACTCTGCTGTTGCTTTAAATCTGTTTCTATTTGTTTCGGCAAGATTGAAAGGGTTGAGGATATCTCATCCGTTTGGTTGGAGTGGGAGTTCAGAACAGTCCTAGCTGATCAGAGATGAAATGTGTAGCACATTGACACACTAACGCGAGCCCACTGTGGCGCGCCGGATCGTGCCGCGGGGCACTCCGGGCGCGGCGGCTGCGGCAGTGTCGTCCACACCTCAGCTCTGCAGAGTCGGGCACGTCCCGTGCTCCTTGAGCCAGCCGTCGACGCCGCACTCCGCGTAGAAGAGTGGCCCCACGCGAGACCACCCACACGAACTCGCCCCCCGCCTTGCTGTTGCTGGCTGGCGAACTCCGACAGGCAAAGCGCGCACCACGGGGCCTCCTCCTCGTACTACGCCGCAGATGCGCTCCCGCCGCTCTTCCCGGCCGCCCGCCGCGCCTGCTCGTACGTCACCAGCCCCTGCAGGCCAGAGGAGGGCAGGGGCGGCGGCGCCCTCAGCAGGCCGGCAGCGGAGGTTTTCGGGTGGCGGAGGGCAAGGGGCAGCGTGGGGCGACGGAGGATGCGAATCGCAGGCCGGCGGAAACGATCTGGCGGCGCGCAAAATCGCCAGGGGCGGGCAGCCTCCACGGTCCCCGAATCGACAGGGAGTTTTTCGAAAAAAAATCTGGGAGGTGGGAGGGCTTAAGCACCTCTCGCCCCATCCATTAGATTGGCATCCTACGTCCCTGATCATAGTTTCTAAGTTTATACGGGTCGCTTGGTTTTGCACCTGATATGTTGCCTTTCAGAAATATCGTTACTGCTGCTTCAATTCGGCGCGTGTTGTCGCAGGACCTCTAAAGAAATTTAAGTTGAAATCTGATCGTAAAAAGGCACATCCACTTAGCACGAAACAAAGCGGTGATGATGAATGTTCCGAAGAAACTGCTTGGTGACATAATTCAATAATGCTATTGTACGATGGAATTTTGGCACGTTGTAAACATTATAGAGCCTATTTTTTCTTTTTTAGGAAAATAATATAGCCTATTTATTAGCATAAGTCAAATGAGGTCTATAAATAATTTGACAATGACTACGAAACGGCCTATATAAATATTTGGACCTCAAATATTGCTAAAAAAACTAATACCATAAATTAGCACAAAGGATAATTAACGACAATATTGGGCTTATGCAATGGCCCATATCAAAATGGTACATGTGTGCTCGGTCTTCCAGGTACATGATGAAGTTTTGGATGATAATTAGTGTATTGCTAATTGAGCCCAGGTAATTGTATCAAGTATGTGCACGTTTCAGGGCTGAAATGGGTGAATGCACAAAGCTAATTAATCCCTATACAAGAAGATGCATGCACGTGAGTTGTTTGACTAGCCGTGCCTACGTGTGTAATAAATTACGTGTACAAATACAAGATTGTTGCGGCATATTTTGACTTGCCCAATGCCCAACATGCACCATGCAAAGGCGGCAGAGCCCTGTGTTCCAGAAGCTTCCCGAGAGCACTGGCCACAAGGTTCAAAGTAGTGTGCTGATAAATTCAAACGAATAATACTCTCTCCTGCCTAGCCTCTGTGCATGTATGCCACAGTGGTCTCCAAGTTGGGACATGATCAGTGACATTGTGCAATGGTCTGAATGGTTCAGTAGTAGCGATGAGATAAGCTCGCCAAGCATGATATCAATACCCAAAAAAATGCACAAATTTTTCCCTAGAATACCGAGGGCTCCTCCATAGAACACCACTCCACGTCATCCCAAAATCCTGCTGCCGTCGGATCTCCAATGTGTGGTTATGAGTGTTTGAAGCGGATTCTGCGGAACGCTTCTCATCGTTTTTCTCTAGCTTCTACGGCTTCTCCACTGCTTACCTTTGGCCTCTCCGGCTTCTCGTCCGATCCAATGAGACAAATATATATCGGGCTTCTGCTTCTCCTTCCCCAGCTTCTCTCCTCCCCTCCTCTCTCTCTCCGCTCTCCGCTCTCTCTCTCTCCCTCTCTCTCTCTCTCTCTCTCCTTCTCTCTCTCTCTCTCCTCTCTCTCTCTCTCTCTCTCTCTCTCCTCTCTCTCTCTCTCTCCTCTCTCTCTCTCTCTCTCTCTCTCTCTCTCTCTCTCTCTCTCTCTTCTCTCCTCTCTCTCTCTCTCTCTCTCTCTCTCCGTCCCTCAGATGCAGCAAGGGCGATGGCCACCGGTGCGACTGGAGCGCCGCTGCGGCCGCCCTGCTCGTCCCCCCACCCAGGCGCGCCGTGCGACCAGGCCCCGGTGGTCGCCGCCGGCGCGGCTTCACCCCGGCGCAGCCTTCTCCCGCTGGTCCGCGTGTGCTACATGAAACCCTAGCTGCCTGTGCTTGATGGCTCCGGCTGCGTCGCGAGCTGCCCCCGGCGGTGCGACCACGTAGCACGGTGCGGCAGCCCCGGCACGGGCGCCCCCCGGGGCCACGGCCCTTGGCGCGGCAACCCCGGCACGGGCGCCCCCTGGCGGCGGCCCCTGCGGGCGTAGCTCGGCGCGGCTGCCTGGCCGCGTCAGTCTGCGTTTGCTCCTCCAGGTACGCCCACCCTTTCTCTTCCCTTCCTGCTATGCCCTTTCTCTTCCCTTCCTGTGTGCCTACTAATCTAAGTGTTGTTTGAGTTCAGTTTTATGTGTGCTATTGCCTAGGGATCAATATGCATGCAATTCACAGTACTTATTCCTAGGGATCAACTATACATGCAAGTTCACAGTACGGGAAAACAGCAAAAGATTGGAGAAAACAAAGATGAAACAGATATAATATGTTTACAGAGGGCTCATTTGGGAGACTAAAGCAAATTCAGGATCTGTCTTTTGAAGACCCAAGATGATAGTGGGAGGGTTTTTCAGTGGAGTAAAAACCTAAATGAAAGGCGACTGGTTCTCACCATTTATTGCATTGGTAAGTTTGTCTTGTGCCTCTTGGTTAGTATAGTTAATTAGCTCAATAATAGATTGTGAAAGGTTCTTTGTCCCTTGTGCATTGATAAGAATAAACTGTGATGAACGCTTCACGGTAGAATGTATTGGTTACTAAATAACCTCTCATTCTAAATGAAAAAACAATTACTTGATGGTCCTTCTTGATTGATTGCTCTATGACTACCTTTTGTAGTTTGGGGCTAAAGCAAAGTAAGGTCCAGTTTTTGAAAATAGGGCCGTGGTGGAAGGTTTCTCACTAGCAAAGTGAAAATCTTGAAATGAAGCTTATGTGCTTCTTTGTACTAATTGCATTTTGATGCTGGCTTCTGCTTTTACTTAATTAGGATTGTAGAGTAATTGAAAAGGTGCTACCAAGTATGCATACTCTATATATATCTTTCAGCTTTGTTCTTATTCCTTTTTTAATTGCCGGCTTTCTGTACATCGGGTTTCTACTCAATGCCAACACCTTGCACATTCATATCTGAAATCTTGGAAATATGAGCAAAAGCATTATAGATAACTGGCATAAGCTGCGCTGACATTAGAAGTGGATCAAATGACAATATATATGCAATTTTGAGATCTGAAGGCCTGTAATCTATCATACAAAAATATTATCCGCTGAGAGAAATGTATGTACACAGAGCAGTTGATGTCTAACTCATTACAACCAATATGTTTGGGTCAGGGGGAGTAACCAATTCTTGCTCATGTGCTCAGGGAGTAACCAATTTCTCTAGTGCGTGCTCTCTTTGCTAGTTGCCAGGGCCAGGTAAGCGTGTGGATCGAGCTCGCCGCCTGCATCGCTGGAGGAGCCCCCACTGGCACATCTGCCCTATTGGCGCATGGCGGAGGGCGCTTATCTCCCCTTCTCTCTCCCCCTTCCCTTCCCTCAGCTCCTCCTCCTCTCCTCACTGCGAGGATCTTGGCCACCCTCCCCTAGGAGGGCCGTTTGCTCCTGCGCTTCTCTTGTCTTTAAATACGCGGATCATGTGCAGAACTGATATCCTTCATTGTACAATGATGATTAGTTGTTTCATTCTGCATTTTATTACTGAGGTTCTGGGTTGTGGGATGATGAACTTTTTTAGACTAGAGACAATGGAATTGTGCAATGATGGTTAGTTCTTTCATTGTTCCATGATTCTTGTTATTTTATTAGTTCTGTGATGACTATGCATTGTATCTTAGCAATTCGCTTTTGCATGTGTTATTTCATTGTCATTAATTGCTACATTTTGTGCGCTCGTTGCTGACCATAGGTCCATTGTCAGTGATGTCTTTACTTCACATAATTTGTTCATTGTTCTATTACTGACCACAACCTCAGTGCCAATGATGCATTTATTCCTATCCATCTCTGTCCAATTTCTTGCAAATCCTCTTTCTTGCAGGTCTAGAACATCTGGACCTAAGGTCCTGTCGATCAGCTGCATTCGATCTTTGTACTAAATTGGTTATGCTTGTGATTTTTCAGTACATACACTTGCTTGCAAATCCACTTGCTTATGACAAGTGATTTTTCAGTACATATATTATTGCCGTTGCGGTGAATTTCAAATTGCTCCATACATGTGATCAGCTCCACTTCGATCTTTGCACTGAATTGGGTCCTGTTTAGAGGCCTCCTGTTACCCTATTCATTATGTTTTTTTTCATTTTACTAACCTTCTGTTTTTACAGGCCCTTTGCACCGGTGTCTGTCGATCATCTAGATTTGATCTTTGCTCTGAACTGGTTATGGCTGAGATTTTATGCTAAACAGAAAGCTACCGAAGATTCCCTTATAGTTCTATCTTTGTTTCGATAATTTTTTCTTTGCCTTCGTCTCTCATTGAGAGGTCTCCCAGTTTTTGGCATTGTTGTTGGACATATCACATATGGCATACCTTCGGTAATTACTCTGATGCTTGCTATTTGTTTAGTAGGCTATAGCTACAGCCAAAACCATGAACCTTGCTGCTTTTAACCTTTTACTATGTATGTGCGAAAAAGTTTATCTTTCAAAGATTGATATAAGCTTCGACCGCCCCTCGCATCTGTGTTGCGTCGTTCGTCTCTAGAACCTGTTGTTCGTGCTTCAGTGCTTCTCTTAGTTTCCACATTCATGAGAATTTGCAGGTTTCCTGTTTCCCTTTGCTGGTTGCTGATGCTTATATTATGCAAGGTGGTCAAGGAAGACAAGGGGTTCTTTCTAGAAATCTATTCGTGCAGCCTAGCAAAATCCGAGGTGACCTAGTCCTTTCTTTCGATTGCCTCTATGTTCTTATTCTTTTAGATTTCCTATGTGGTATCTGCTGATGTGTGTCTGGCATCGGATTGCTTATAGTTGTTGGTCTTTACAGGTTTCAATTTGATTATCTTGATCTAAATTCTATGGATGCTTCGCACCCCAGGGGCTCCTAGGATTGATTAGTGACTTCATGTCTCCTGAAATATATGTATAATACTATTGTCTGTGCCATTGTTAGTTTCCTCTTAGATTACCTACTCATTTTTTACCCGACATAGTGCCATTGTTAGCTTACTCTTAGATTAACTATGTATTCTGGTTTTATGTATAGGGAGAGCATGTGTTTTGTAAGATGGTTTTTCTTCTCTGTGCTTTCCATTCATACTTTGTTCATTTCAATAAAGGTCACAGACAGTTTATGATTCAAACCTAATCAAAGCACAGGTTGAATGCGTCCATTACTATGCTAATTCATTAGCGGTGCCTCCTCTACCCTGAATATTTGGCCGAATGCCTTCAAGATTTTTGATGAAATGTATATGTGGATGCACTGCCCAGTAGGCACCCTCCTCAAGTAATCAGGTGCTGCATCTTGCCATATATGATCTGCCTGTGGATTAGTGATGATGTGAAAAAGTAAGAAGCCAACAATGTTTCTTCATTCCAGGTTTTTTTGCAAAATAAAAAAAAACATAGTGCTTCTTTCTTATTTCAGTCAATATATATAAGATAATGCTCTCATATTATACCTGTCTTGTGACATAGACAAGGCTTTCTGATAGGTTAAGAGCTTCATAACCGTGAAATAGTCCTTTATTTCCTTGGGTCTTACAAGATCAGCTTCAAAATATATGGCCATATTTTAATGCTTCTAAATCCTTCTTAATATTTGTAGAGCACTTTTGGCAAGCCACAAAATCCTGGAGCACCATATTATTAACTGAGAGCCTAATATTGCAGGCACTAATATCTCCAGCTGGTAATGTTAGAAAGAATAATGTGCAGCGTAGACATCATTCATAAACAATGAAGACGTCGAACAAGCACTGTCTTGTGCAACAGGTTTGCCTAAAATAGTGAGCCACTGCCTAACCTGCCAATAAAAAATCAGAATATTTTGAATGCAATGTTTTGCATCTTATGGTCGAATTTGTTTCGTTTCTCTTAAGTATATACCCATGATTAACTGTTGAGACTTCAAATGTTTATGGATCACCATATAATTCTCTGCATTTTCATGACTTGCTTACGAATTTGTGACTTCGACCAAGATATGAAGTGTGTTACTCTTTTCGTTCTTCTACAGCTATTTACCAGAATACCATGACTGAACAAAGACATATGATTGTCCAGACTTTATTGTTTGCTTCATAGATTAAATAAACCATTTAGCCATTCACACAAAACACCCATAATGCTAACACAGATAGATGTAGCGTAGCCCTCTGTATGATCTTTTTTATTTGATCTAATGTACCTCTTGAACCTTCATACATGTCTTATTTATTTACACAGGCATTCATATAGCTATTTTATTCTAGATTCCTATGCTGAATTGTAAGTGAAAATTGCTCGAACTAATGTTTTGGTGCGCTGACCAGCAGTCAGTTATAGTCGACGCGCGCGGCGGCGGCGGCGCCCTCCCATTCAACTCATCTAAGATTTTTAGCTCTAGCTAAATACAGATCAGGGCAACATACAGATGCACCATGCAAGAAATTACTCGAAGGTCAAAGCTATTGCCCAACAGGTAAGCCAATGCCACGTCTTTAATCAATTTTACTTACAAACCCTTAGGTCAAAACAAAAAAAGGTCATCTATAACCCTTCTGCTGCTTTAGAAGCTCGCACCAGCTGCCGCTACATCTGTCCATTTGATGGTCTGTTGCTGATCGATTTTTGCGCTTCCTCTCATATATGCTGGTCTGTTGCTATTTTCCTCTACATAGGATACCCTGCCTGTTGATCGAGGAAAAAAAGATTCTATCAAGCATTGTTAATCCAAAGCACATGCAATTTCTTCTACATGTTAAGCTATTGTATTTACTAAAATTTGTCTGGACCAATGAAAGCAATGCATTCGTTTTAGATGAAACATGCTAAGATAAATCTACATGGAAGTACTCTTTCAGCTACATTCCTCCCGTCCTGTTTATTCTATTTTACCATCCATTGCTCTTGGATCCTCATAGCAATATTAAGCAGACCATGTATCATCTACCTCCCTCTATTTGCTGCTATTTTCTAATTCCAGTTCACAGACTGTATGTGACAAATATTTACAGATTGATAGTTTTAGGCTGTGCTCAATTCATATTATGTAGTACTAGACCAGTAGGCCATACATAGACATGTGCAGTTCTATTCTGAAGTTCCCTGTGTCACTCTAGCACAGTGTATGTCTATGAAAAACCCCAACTAGGCTCCTTTGCTCTCATGCGCGGGGGCGCGCGCATTCTACTAGTTCTCCCCTAGAATACCCGTAGGGCTCCTCTAGAGAACCACCATCCAGTCACCTCTAATTTTCTGCCTTCAACTTGGCGGATTTCGATCGAAAGTGGCTTCTCCCGCTTCTCCTCTGCATCCTCCACTTCTCTTCTAAATCTAGAGAAGCAAATATATACCCTAGCTTCCGCTTCTCTATCCAACTTCTTACCCCTCCTCTCTCTTCTTCGCTGTTTCTCTCGCTCTCCCCGTCTCTCCCTGACGCGGGCAGGGGCGATGGCAGCTACCGTGGCCGAGGCTTGGCGGCCGCCCACCTCCTCCTCCTCCTCCATTCCTACCTTCCCCGCCTACCTCTCACCTCCGTTCTTCCCCCCCTTCCTCTCTCTCCCTCCTGAGGTGGCGGTGGGCGCGAGGCGACGGCACCCCTGCGGGAGGCGCTTCGATGCGGGTGTGGCCTGGCAGCCCCCTCCCTCTCCCTCATTCTCCGCGCGGGCTCCTCAATGCCTCCTCCCACCGAGGAGCATGTGCTTCTCTGCTCGACAAAACCCTAGCTACCTATACACATTCTTGTTACTTCTTCTCATCTGGTTTTGTTATTGTTTCAGGACTGATTTTAGCTTTTTCCTTCTCTTCCTTAGGGTTCCCCAAGGATCCCCAAATTTGATGCCTTCCTTCTCTCAGATCCCTGCAGCAGTAGGTGTGATGAACATGTCTAGAGGGGCTCCGTTGCTTCCGACCTTGGGGACGCAGCGTGTCAAAGGGGTTGCGTCAGCTCCAGAGGTTCCAGGATCCATGCTCCTCCTTGTCTGCTCGTCCCTGCTAATTTCGTGCGTATTTTCATACTTATCCGTTTATTAGTCCCTTCTGATACTTGCTTGTCCATTTAGTACACCGATGTTTTCGATTTTATTGATGTGTATCTTACTTTTTTTGTTCCAGGTGCATCCACACTTCATTTGGTTGTAATATATGTACCTAGGAAGCATAAGCACCCGGTTAGTTTGCCATCAACCTCTTCCTTTGGCCACCAATTACTTATGCGTTCATGACCTATTATATGCCGATGATATTACTAAAATTGAAAAACTAGGGAAACCATTGCACAGTATTTGCTTAAGGCAATTTATGATATTACAAATTTAACCATTCTTTAAATAGTGAATGATAATGCATACAACTGCAAAGTAGGTCCATGTGAGATTGAGAAATGATGGTTGCGACCAAATACCAAATTGATTGATATGTCATTGTCCTATACTTTAAATTTTTAAATTGTAGTCTGTAATCTATGCTTCGATCCAAAGATTATACTGCACTGATGACTATTGGTTGAAGGAGTGTAGCAGGACGATTTGGAGACAATCCATCTATTGTTCTCCCACTTTTCTCTTACCAATCTAGATGGTTACTGCCTTACAGCAAATTTTTTTGTATTGCGTATCGTGTCACCTGCTCAGTTCGGCTGGATCTTGAGACTACTAGGTATTGTGCCATATATCTGACGATATCACCATGTCAATGATATTTGTTTGATTTCTTAAGGCACTGCAGTGCTCATGATTATATGGCATATATCTGAGGACATGACCATGTCAATGATATTTATTTTGTTTATTAGTTGACTGCAGTGCTTATGATTTTGTGGCTTATATCTAAGGACATCACCATGACAGCCATATTTGTTTCATTTCTTAGTGCACTACAGTGGTCATGATTTTGGTAATGTCCAATGATGAGTACACTTTCCTCTTGCTGTTAGATTAATTTGAGGGAATAGGATCGTGCTGTGATGAATATACAATAAATGTTTAATGTTTGATGCAGTGATCATGGGCTATCGTTCCACAATTTACACCTCTTTTTTTTCTATATAACTGAGGCAATGCTCATGAGCTATGATGATTCTACCTTTCATGTCTCTCTACTGTGTTGATAACTGAGGTGGTGATCATGAGGACAGTTGATTTTATTTTTCCTGTCGCTTTCTACCTGCTCAATGATAACTAGAGTCGATGGTCACTTGAATAGTGACGAGAAGGACCCATTTGCGGAGTTTGTATTGTGAGAAGTTCAGGGTCTCCAATGCAAAGTCATTTTTCCTTTATGCTTATATTTTGGCTGAAACTTTGAAAATGCATAGTAAATTGTATAAAAATACAAAAATAGCAAATGATGACTTTTTGGAATCCTTGTGAAATTATGTATGCAGTAGATCTATAATATGACATGTTTTAGTTTAAAGTTTTTGCTGTAAAAATCAATTTATACAGTTAGGTTTTTAATACTAGTTGTGTCTTGTCTTTTTCATAATTGCAGTTGTTGTGCCCAAATAAATGTGAAATTTTTATGGAGTGCTACTCCGGTGATGGTTGTTGTCTGAAAAAAATTCAGGAGTTTAGGCTTGATAGTTTAAGATCTATAAAAATAACAAATGTCCTGTATTGCTTTGTTCCTATTCTGAATAGGACTGCATGTTTATATTAATTGCCTCAGTTAAGTTTTGAATCATGACTTTATGACAATACATTAGTTGTAGTAATTTTCTTAATATTTCCAAAAAGCTAAAGAGCATATTTTTTGGTTAAGTAGATTTTTAGTTATAGTTGCTTAAATTTCTGTGGTTGTTTCTGCACAAACCCAGATAGGGTTGCCTTGTTGGTACTATGGGGCCTTTTTAAAGTAGAATTATCTTTAGGTGTTTATAACAAAGTTGTTTATAATTTGTTAAGCTTTCTAAAAAGTCTAGAACCACATTTATTGGACATGTATAACTCTAGTTATAGCCGTTTAAAGTGACATGTCAGATTCTGTCCATGTTTTAGACAGAGATGCATTCATTGGATTAATTGACCTTGTTAGCTATAGAATCATCTTAAGATGATTATAAGAAAATTGTAGGTAACTCTATAAGATTTTCAAAAAGTTATGATTCATGTTTATTGGAGGTCTAGAACTCAAGTTATGCTTCTCTGAAGTTTCTATTAGTTTTCTGTACCACTGCTGTTTGGGCTGCATGTGCAGTTTTGTTTGTGCAATTATTTTCATGGTGTAAATGATGTTTGCTGTGATTGTAGTGAATACCAAAGTTGTAGATAATTTCATAATCTTGCTTGTGTTCAAATTGCATGACCATAGGCCTGATAGTTTAGGAGTTATGAATTTGACAAATGATATGTCATGTTTGGTCTATGCTCTGTGCAGATTTGAAGGATTTCATTGTTTGACCTAGTTAAGTATGAAATCATGTCTTAGTGATAATATAACAGTTATAGTGCTTTTCTTACGATTTCCAAATTATCCTAGATGGCCTTTTGGTGTTGTAGAGCTCTAGTTATAAGCTTATGAAGTTGCATAGCAGAATCTGTCCAAGTCTAGATAGAGGTGCTCAATTGTGCTTGATTGACCTTGTTAATGGTGGAATCACCTGTGTGATGATAATAATCATGTTTTAGATAATTTAAGAAGCTTTCTATAAAGTTAAGGTCCATGCTTGTTTGATGTCTGTAACTCCAGTTATGTTTTTTAAAACTACTACTACTTTTCTGTTCTAGTTCTGTGCAGATCAAAAATATTGGCATGTTTGACATAGTTAGCTTTGTAATAAGCTTTTGGTGATAATAACAATGTTGTAGGCAATTTCATTATCTTTCCAAAAAGTCTAGGATGACCTTCTTTGGATGTCTAGATCTCCAGTTATGGATAAAACAAGTGACTACTGTGTTGTTGTCCAGATTTCTATACATGCGCTAGGTGATTGCTTTAGCTTGCTCTTGTTTTGGCTTAACATGTTGGTTAGTTCTTGATCGATGCATGTGTGCAATATCTGAACTTAAATTCACTTGTGTGCCATGCCTAATATGCTTGCTATCCCTTTATAATAGGTTGTGTGATGTTTAGTTAAATAACTCTAGGGCCTATGTCTTGCATGATCTAATATTTGCCTTGAATGCTATTATGTGATGCATCCTATATTACCATTCTTCATATTCATGCACTTGCATCTAGCATCTCATCTAGGTACGCTAGATGAACCACGTGAAGGATGTGATGTTGGAGCCGAACCCGAAGATGGTGTATGGTGGACCTACCCCAAAGATGGAAGGACTAGACAAGTGCTAGGATGGGAGATACTCGCCAAGCGAGTGTCATCTAACAAACACTAACCTAGTGTTGGATCCCAGGCAAGCCCCAGAGCATTCTAAGCCTCCTATATTTTTATAAGTATCACTTGTTGTGGCAGAACCTCCTAAATTATAGGGCCCACATGCACCTGTCACTGTCCAACAACCTTTGACATCTATGCATATGTTTCCAGTAACTTAAAAGACTGTCGGGTGTCCTCGGGGAACCCCAAATCATCCACGATTTCCGAGCAGGATCACATTACAGAGTCATTGCAGTATTACAACAGTTTATCCAAATAGATACACCAGAGTAAAAACAGCGGAAGTCTTATAATAACTTAGTTTATAAAATAGTAGTTTCAAACCTCACAACTAAGTTCGATGATTATTACAAAATGAAGTAGTGGAGTGGCATTATAACATAATACAAAATACACAATAAAAATGCCCTGCCCAAGGGCCACACATATTACTTCTATCGTCAGATCGAACAATAGTCATGCAAGCACTGATCCAAAACAGATCTGCTCATGAGGCTCACCTACAACAAGGGTCAACGAACCCTGATTACAAAAGTACTCAACAAGACTTAACCAAAATAAAACTGATAAACTCAGGAATGCAGGCTCATGGGATTCAAGGTATGGCTTTAGCAATAATCATAGTTCTTTTGGTAAAAGCTCTTTAACAAAATTCTTTATATAACATTTATAAACTTCATAAATCATATACAAAGCTGACACGATCCGATAATGAGATCATGAAACTTCATATCCAACACCTTCTCCAACCTTATTCAAGTTTCCAGTTATTAATACTACGATGATGAACAGAGAAGTGAGTCTCCATAACCGAGGAGCAACTGACGATTCGAACCGATTATAAACCCTAGCTAGGGAATTCTAGACCACACGACATATGTAGGTCCCCGACCTACATATATCAACCTACCCTCGGATCCTCTAAAACAAGAACGGGTCCATGCCACCCGAGAATACAGTACTCCACCAATCCAGCCCGTTGCTACGTGGGTACACGCTATTCCCGCCATCTCTCCACTCCTAGTGCGCGAGTAGCCATTCTCGTAATAGAATCACCAAGTTAAGGCTTACCAGAGTATATGGTTAGTACTACAAAGTCTCACCGCACACAGTTCAACAACGGTACGGACCTTAACCGATACAGACGGAAAGAAACCGCTCACAAGACCTCCATGTCTTGTGGCTCACACACACCGAGTCCGTTCGATCTAGATTTATTACTCCACATGCTCGTTTCACATGATAACATAAGTAACCAAAGTTCCATTTAAAACTTGCAGATGACAGGTAATCACCTGACTTTGATCTGTCTAAGCATGGCTAAGCATAACTAGACATTTACGATGTAAACTGGTAACAAGGTATATACGGAAAAACAATGTTGGTAATGCATCAATTAGGCTTTTACTTAACTCTTAATCACTTGATGCAGTAATGAAAAGCAAAAGTGAAATTAATTTGTAAAACACAAGGTAGGGTTGTATGCATCCGGGGCTTGCCTTCGTTGACAGGAAAAGTCCGGTTCCTACGACGTTTCACAAGTATTCGATCCGACCTCAACAGACGGAATAACCTCCTCCGCAACTTGATTAACTACCACGTGTTCACCTTCGTTCACTACACAGTAGTAACAATGCCATGTTTAACATGATGCGGAATACGAAATATGATGCTCGATGATGGATGCAAAAATTAACAACTTGAATACAACTTTCCTTCGCGGTACAGTTACAAGTTAAACTAACTAAACCTTTCCGGAATACTACATCAATTGCCAAAGATCATTACCAACTAATGACCCAAGGACATTACTCAATCAAAAATTCAAACAAAACCTAAATCACTAAAGGTTACTATTTGCTTTATGAATTAATTATTAATTAAGAATTATGAAATAAATCAACTTGTTCCAATTGACCTCAAAATTTTTGTAAATGTTCATTACATGATAACTAAGTGGCAAAACAATTTTCATAATTTTTGAATAATTAAATAAGCCTAGAAAAATCATGGAAATCCATTTATTAATTAATTGAGCAATTTTCATCACATTCAAAAATACTGAAAAACATCATTTCATATTTTTCTTAAATAATATACATCATAGAGAGGTCACAAAAAAAATTTCATAATTTTTGGAGCTTTAAATAAATCTACACAAAAATAACAAAATAGATACTATTCATTCAATTCTAAAAATAGAAAATTTTCATTTTGAACGTTGAGTCACTGACAAACGGACCCCACTTGTCATCTTCAACCTTTGACGTTGACCACGACGGCGATGGCTCTAATCGGTGGTAACTCGCCGACGATGAGGTTACCGGCGAAGGCAAACGCACTAACGTGCTCCCCACGAACTATGCGCACCTACAGACGTCCTTAGTCGCACTGATTATGGCTCTACACTAACTCAACGCCGGCCATGGCGGACGTGGTGGCACGGCTGTGCTACGCCGGCGACAGGAGCTCGGTAGCGATTGAACAAAGTGCACGAGAAGTATCAGCAGCTCACCCCAAACAGTTGGAGCAAAGATCGAGACCGGAGGAGCAACGGAGAGGTGGGTGACGTGTACAGCAACCACGGCGGCGCAAACGACGGTGATGGTGATGCTCCAGTGACTGCAGTGGACAAAAGGACCAATCAACCGGTGATAAAGTATCACGGGCACAAGGTGAAGCTGACGGTACGCTCAGTAATGACAAAGACGCACCGTGAAGCTCAGCCACAGCGAATCGTGCTCGACGGAGACGCTGCCGGCCGTGAGGAAGAAGAGCGTGCACCGCGAGTTTGCGAAGACAAGCGAAATAGTGGGTTGGCTAGGCACGTAAGAATGAGGCGGAGCTGTGTGCAAGCTGTGCTGTGACTGGAGTGCGCTAAAGCGACGGTGAGAGCTCGGAGTTATGGCCGTGGCGTCGGGAAAACAGAGCAAGGGAGCGGGGGCAAACGGCGATGGCCAAGGCTAAATAGCACGGCTCAGAAGCGCAAGGAAGCCACGCAGGAGACTTCACCATGCCAGCGCGAAGCCGAGGACGTCCACGCGCGCCTGGAAGCGAACCGAAGGTCGCCGGCAATGTAGCTAAGGCGGTGAACACTGTTCATAGTAATTACAGAATTGCCATTCATTTTCAAATTCAAATTACTCCCAAATTTGTATAACAACTCAAAAATCTCCAAAAATAAAAGTTGTTCAAAATTCAAAGTTCTACAACTTTGCTTTTATAACCACCCCCTAATTCGGTCTATATTTTGAAATGAACTTTTGAATTCAAATAGGGAATATTTAACGAATTACGCCTTTTCGAATTACTTCAAATTTTTCATAACAACTTTGAAAACTCCAAAAACAAACTTTGTATAACTTGACAAGCTCTACACTTTTGCTTTTGGGCTCAACCCCAAAATATGCTTAGATTTTGAAATGAGTTTTCAGGGTAGGATTTAAATGCTGAAAATCAGGGTTTTCTGGAAAATTCAAATCCAAACCAAATTTTGAACTTGATTCAAACAATACAATTCAACACTCATAACATAAATGTAAACTTGTTTTAGTGAATGCATATCAAAGTTTGCAATATGACCAATGCCTTGCAATGCATATGATGACATGTCCTGTTTTTAATATTTAAACACCCGGGGTGTTACAATCCTTCCCCCTAAAAGAAATCTCGCCCCGAGATTCAAAGCCATAGGGTAAGTAATGGAAAAGGAAATGTGTCAGTCCAAAAACATCCAAAACTTGTCCATAAAACAGTTGAGGTCCCTTTACAAACACAACTTGTACAACCGAGCTCAACTAACATTACTCTATTCTATATTGACGCTAGAAACTCTAGAAATTTTTCTAATAAGTAATCTTCTGATTCCCAAGTAGCTTCTTCTTCTGAATGTTGATTCCATTGTATCTTGTAGAACTTGATTGTCCTCCTTCGAGTAACACGATCTTTCTGATCCAAAACTCGGATAGGATATTCGGAATAAGTCAAATCTGGTTCAAGTTCCACTCCTTCAACCTCAACATTCTGCTTAGGCACTCGGAGACATTTCTTAAGTTGAGAAACATGGAATACATCATGCACAGCTGAAAGATGTTCTGGGTAGCTTCAAGCGATATGCCACTTTTCCATACCTCTCCAAAATTTGAAATGGTCCAATATATCGAGGTGCCAACTTTCCTTTAACACCAAAACGGGTAACTCCCTTCATTGGTGATACTTTCAGATATACAAAATCTCCTTTGTTAAACACCAATGGTCTACGTCGTCTATCCGCATAACTCTTTTGTCGGGATTGAGCTATCTTCAAATTACTTTGTATTTGCTGAACCTTGTCTTCTGTTTCTTTCACAAGGTCAACCCCAAAGAACCTTCTTTCTCTAGGCTCAGACCAACTCAGCGATGTTCTGCATCTACGACCATAGAGTGCTTCAAATGGAGCCATTCTAATGCTTTCCTGATAACTATTGTTGTATGAGAACTCGGCCAAAGGTAAGCATTCGTCCCACTTATTGGAATAGTTAAGGACACAACACCTTAACATATCTTCAAGTACTTGATTGACTCTTTCAGTTTGTCCATCAGTCTACTGGATGATAAGCTGTACTATACAGGAGCTTGGTACCCAATGAAGAATGCAAGTGTTTCCAAAAGCTGGAGACAAACTGTGTACCCCTATCGGACACAATAGTCTTGGGTACTCCATGGAGACTCACAATTCGCTCTAAATACATCTTGGCATACCGTATAGTGGGATATGTATTCTGAACTGGAAGAAAATGTGCTGACTTGGTTAGTCGATCTACAATAACCCATATTGAGTCAAATCCCTTTGATGTCTTGGGTAGACCAACAATAAAGTCCATACTTATGTCCTCCCACTTCCAAGATGGAATAGGTAATGGTTGTAATTCACCAGCAGACCTCAAATGTATAGCTTTCACCTTTTGACAAGTATCACACTTTGCTATGTATCTAGCAATCTCTATTTTCATTTTAGTCCACCAAAATCTTTGCTTCAAGTCATGGTACATCTTGTTGCTTCCCGGATGGATAGATAACCTAGTAGCATGTGCCTCTTCTAGAATTGACTGCCGCAACTCAGGAACCTTTGGTACCACCAGGCGATCCTTGAACCATAACACACCTTCATCATCTATGCTGAAGCATTCTGCTTTTCCATTCCTGACCCTTTCTTTGATATGGGCTATACCCTTGTTTTCTTTCTGAGCAACAATAACTTGATCTCGAATAGTGGCTTCAACAATTATGTTGGTCAAACTACCTTGTTGAATTACTTCTACATTCAACTTCTCCATTTCTTGACATAAAGT